>NC_086373.1:13616441-13919132 GCF_036588685.1 Mytilus trossulus
AACCGGATGCATTATTTTCTGGTATGGCCATTTTACAAGAAATTGTTGTTTTTAATGCACAGGATGCCATAATTTCTGGTGTAGCCATTTTACAAAAAAAGAATTGATTCCAAAGGCAACAGGATGCAATAATTAATGGTGTAGCCATTTACTAGATTTTTTTTATCAATATATTTTTTATCCATTCTGAGATCTTAATCCTTTCTTTGAGTATTAAATGTAGAAATGATTTAATCCCATTGCATTAGTATTTTACAATAATGGATAACAGAAATCAATGACTTCTCAATTCACACTTGACAATGCTTGATAAGGAATCAGAATCAGAAAAAATTAGAGGTTGCCATTGAGAGAGATATCCACCAAATATTGCTAGATTGATAGGTTGTTGGTATTTGAACACCACTTTTGAGAGCTATTTTGGGGCTATTTCCTCGCAGCCAGTTTTAATTGGTTGAGAAAGCCTGAGTTTCTCCGGTGAAAACCACTGAAGTTGGATAGAAAAATCAAAAATCACTAGAAGATAAGCTCTTAATTATTGCCACTGCAAAATAAGAAAACTTTGAATTATTGCTAAAGTGTTTTCAGTTCTCTAAATTGTATTTCCAACCAAGTAATTCAACAGTACACTACTGTAGTACTAACAAGTTTATTCCATTTAGTGTTCACTCAAGAATCAATTTCGTTTCAGTGACAATGCAGTGGTCAATACTTCTTGCTGTGCTGTGTTAAGTTTTTTTTTAAAGTTAATTTTTAAGTCATTTGCAAAGTTTTAAATTATAGTTTGTTATTTTTCAGCATTAAATGATGATAACTGGCATTCATTAGAAGTACAACTCCTGACCTCTGGTGACCTTTTAGTGACCTTAGATGATGAAGTTGCACTGTCCGAGCCTTTGAGTAGTCAAGTATCAGTATTAGATTGGAATACATTATCATCAGTCATAATATTTGGAGGTATGGACTAGTTATAGAGTCAAAAGGCAGTTCTTCAATAGAATGTTTCTTGATTATCTTTTAGTATTCTTACACAGAAACCATGCCGTTATCAATCAGCTGTCTACAACTTCAGTTCAGTTTAAAATAAGGAGCTATTGAAACAATTGTAACGTACTGAAATCAGTATTGATCAGGTTAAACTTTACCTTAAGTAGAATTCTTTCTGAGACATTTCATTACAACCACCTAACCTTTTTAAAGAAGTTAATGTTATTTAATTGTCAGAAATACATTTGACCACTACAAAGAAAACTATAAAAGTCACATGACAAAATGTGAAATAGTTCAAACCAGAAAACCAACAGCTTGACTTATGTAAAAACAAATCTGGCAAATAGTTATCAACAACAACTACTGAATACTAGAGACAGGCACATACAGAATTTGTGGGGTTAAACATTTTGTGAGCACTCACCCATTCCCTTACCAGTGACAGTGGTGGAAAAACAAAAACATAAGATCATCTATCAAAATTAGGTGAATAGGGATGTACTCATAGAACTAACCCAAAGACAAAACACACAAATTACAAATTGAAGAAGACTCATAGTTACTGATAGCTAGCTCAAAGCCAATTACAACAAATAAATATATCATGCATTCCTTGACTAAAATATCAATCACTACACTTCCAATTTAGTTTAAATTAGTGTAAAAACAAACTTATTTATTTTAACTTATCTGTGATTTTGTCATATCCACATAACTAAGTGTCAGTTTTCATTCAATTTATCAATTTGTTGTTTGTATTTTTGTATTAATGATATATTTATAAGTTTTGTCACTGCGTGACGTTAAGCAACCAACAATCAATCAATATATTTATAAGATAAAGCTGGAAAGTCCCTTCTTTGTTAACTTTGTTAGACTGCAAGCTACCATAACAGCTCTTGTTCTTTTGAAAGAGTACAATTCCCTTTTCTTACCACTCAACTAAAAATGTAGTATTTTAACTTGAGCGAGTAAGAAACTAACCAATTTTGAAGGCACCTCAGAGTAATTTTTTTAGGTCACCTTTTGAATTGAGAACCTGTCATCACAAAATTGCTGAAATCCAACCATTCAGTGTCAATATTTTTCATCATATTCTCTTGTGTTTATTAAGTTTTCTTTATACATGCAGAATTTGGTTACCTTTCCTGGTTACAAATTACTTTACTATTTTTGATTATCATACAATGACTGGAAATTAATTTGGCATAAGTATGAGATTGTGCATCTGCATCTGAAGTTTTATTTATATATAAAAGCAGTTCAAAAGAAAATTGATTTTTACAAACTTATGTAATCTCAAGATTTTTCATATTATATAATTATGATATATTTTCATTTATATAATGTAATTATAATGCTTTTAAGAATTGATTTATGGATACACCCTAATGATTGCTGAGATAATACATGTAAATTGTTTAGAATCAGCAAGCATACAGTGATGATTGCATTTAATTTGATAAATTAACATTGCAATGGTATGACTTTTGGCAAGGTTTTTCATACCCACAATTTCTTTGGATAAATTTCCCCATGGGTATGATTCAATGGAGATAACCATCCAACAAACATAAGAAAGAACGATATCTACTGCTGCCATAACCAAATTTTCCAATGAGTGCTATCCTCCAATGCTATGACAGAGTTTTTCAATGGCCAATGACCGAATTTCTTATAAGCCACAACTTCAATGATAGAACTTCTCTGAATTTGATTTCAACTTATGAGCTTTATTATTCCTTTGATATCTGTTGCCTCTTCTTATATGTTTATGGAACAGATTTGATATATTTTATGCAAATAGAGATAATTTATTTTACTTATCATTTGGAACAGACTTCACAATGGTTTATACATAATTCTAATATGACATGATTCTCTCGCTTTGTGAATAAACCCATGCTCTAAATCCATTAAAATTTGTTTGCACATGCATATATTGACTACTGCAGAAAAATGAATTTATCAAATTGGCATGCATTTAATATATTTTCTTAATTTAAACACTTCCAAACTCTTGAAATATGCATATCTTGTTACTTTTTCATTTATCACTATTGCTCTGGCTAAAATAATCATGATTATAATGCCTAACCATGTTAAAACGACAATAAAGTATAGCTTGCATCAATTATTTCTTAAATTATTTATCTAACAGTCTCAATAATTTACATCTAACATGATTTGTTTATTTAGGAAAAGGCACTGAATCTCAAGATCATCTGTATAGTGGATGTTTAAAGAATCTCCAAATCTTAGACGGCAATGGGACATATAACAATATAAATCAGCCTGACATTACTGGTATTGTAGAGACAGGATGCCAGGATAAATGTTTAACAGGGAAGCAGTGTAATGCTGAAACACCATGTACCAATTTCTACTCCCATGTTAAGTGTGACTGTTTTGGTACCAATTTGCAAGGACCATACTGCAATCAGTCAGGTATAAAGCTACATTGTATATAACTATAGGGTTACATAATTATTTTTAGTGTACTAATGTTTTTAGACTTTGCCTACCATAAATAAGTAATTTGTGATAGAAGAATTTTGAAATACATAGAAGTATTGATTAAAATCTGTTTAGATAGATTTTATGGTGGCCTAACTATTTAATTAAAAGTACAGTGATAATATTTAGTTCAGGTACTATAACGTTAATGGAGACATATTGTGAACAGATGTTATCAAGTTGAATCTGCAAAAAGAATTCCCATGCTTTTGTTACAAGTTTTACTTAATGATGATGGCTAATATTCAATCACAGATGTAAAAAATCAGCTGCTGGAAAACAGCAGTAAATTATTGAAAGAACTTCAAATTCCAATCATTCAAAATTAGCAAAGATGACAGAGTTGTCTCCCCATTTAGAAAATTAAAAGACTGACAGAGTTATCTCCCATATATATATTTCAGGTACTACAAAAATCACACTGAGAGGATATGAATGGATTACTTATCACCTTTATGATAAACCAAGTGACAGAGTCTTTTCAGACAACAATAAGTTTAGTTTACAGTTCAGGGTAAGAATGTCTACCACATAGAAAAGCACCAACTGAAAACATGCAATTATATACAACATTGAATTTTATGTAATATATTATTTGCAATCTATAATGTAAGACATCTAAGAGGTTATTTTATTCATTATGCAAGTAAATGTGACAACATCTAGTGACATAAATATGTCTATAAAAAAACGAATCTCATCTTAAAATTAAAGATCTTTGAAGTGTAGGTGAGTAGTTTAAATTGTGTGTCAACATTGTCCTATAATAAATCAGTTTTTATATTTTGATTTCTCTATATATTCTTGATTTATTTGAAAATATGTTGTTTTGCTGTAGAAAAAGTACTATAAAGACAGTTTGTTCTGTTACAGTCAGATAGAGGCTCAGGTGTCCTGATATATGCTGTTGGTACTTACCCACATGACAGTCACGTGATAGCTTCAGTTCATGAGGGAGTAGTAACAGCCTCAGTTGGATTTCAGCAAGATGTCACATTAGAGGCTAAACTTGGTATTGCTACAGATGACTTCAGGTAAATACAGACCCCTGAAAGGTTTGTGGTAATGGGTTCATTGTGTACTAACAAGATGGTTTGGAATAGTTGGAGTTTTTAACCTCAATTTCTAATAATTGTAATGTGTGTTATGCATTTAAAAGTAACTTCCTCAAACTTTCCTTGAAATGTTTGTTGTTTTTGGTTAATCCTTTTGATTACTCTGACTTACCTTAATAGTTCATCTTATAGATTATAATATTGTAAGCCAATAGCAATAAGATGGGATTTATATAATATAACTGTTGTTTCATAAGCGAATACATGTTCATTAAAAAAACACCTCATGATACCAATTTCATTACCACGACACATTTCATCAGGTATTCAGCCTTCAGACCAAAAGTTTGGTTCAATTATATGAAATGCTTTGGAGCATAAAGACAGAAAATCCCCCCAAAAAACAAACCAGTTTAAAATTAAGTGTTCCTGGTGAAGGTAAATCCAGAACAGTCCTCGGAATGAATGGTATATATAAAGAGTTTTCAGATGTTGACATGAGAGAGTTGGAATATTATATTTTATACAATTTTTAATAGATATCTTTATTAAGTTGATGAATACATGAGAAAATTACAAAGAAAACCATGATTCTTAGTTTTCACCAGACTTATCTCATGTCAGTTTTCTCAGTTATATGGTTTTAACATAATTATCTTCCCTTCCAACAAACATTATATTCCTCCTTGTATATATCAAGCAAGTGACCATTCCATGTTCATAATGAATGTAAAACAGAAAAGGTACATGTTGTTCACTAACATACATCATAATCATTCTAGGGAGAAGGAAGGGTAAGGCAACATTCTCATCTTCCCTGCTTCATATTGCATGTTACCCTTGCATGATATATGTCTGCTTATAAAATCATGCTTTGATATATAAAACATCAGCTGTTTCTTTTGTATATTGTGTAAACACACATATAGTGGCATTTTTTAAAACTTATAATAATATTAAAATCATATTTTCTAGATGAGTGTTATGTTATGGTTCCATATTCAGGAGCTACTGGACTTTTTGATTCATTTTCATCATTACTATAAAATGCATTGATGTATAGGATCATGAAATATTACCTCTATCTTGCAGTGGACTGGCTTATATCATTATCAATTTTCCTTTTCTTTTTTTTTTTACATTTTTATGCAAAATATAGCAATTTTAGGTCTTTTGTTTCTAGTTCCATACTGTTTTCAATCTTTTTACAGCCATTGCATTCTTATTGTTGCTTTTAAAAATAAACAGCCTAACAAATTAATAATACTTTGGAGTTTGTATGAGAAAATAGTGAATATGTTTCTTTTGTCTTCATAAGGGTCAAGTAAGTTAATGATAGTAGGATTGTAAAATGTAAAGAGTTGACAAGTTCTGTGTCATAGACTGAAAACTTTTAGGGATGTTTGCTATAAACCTTTTTATCATTTTCTTAGAATTTGTGGTCTTTCAAGCTCTGGCTTTTACCTGGGTAATGTCTTGAGTGAAAAAGTACTCCTCAAATCTTTTATATTTCAGTGTGTTTACAGAACATGCATCTCAATTATACTTCTGGCTTAATGTTTTTAGATTATAGACATTTTTATTTTAAGTTTTTATAATAACTGATATTTTATAATTTCTTCCAATATATTTTATATGAAAAAAAACAGTGAAATCTTTTTCGCACTAAAAAAAAACCTCTTTTTTCAAAAGCGCTTATAAACATCAAGTGCACAGGCTTTTCTTTTTTTCCATATTTAAATGAAATATAAATCTTCTACTAGAAATGATGTTATTTTAGATTTATGTAGCAAACATCCTTCATACAGTTTTAGTTAATATAATTTATATCACAAACAATGGTAAGTGTTATTTTTAGTTTTGATTCAACGTTTATTCAATGATTTTCTCCATAATATCATCTTTTGTTTATTTTATTTTTTACATATAATCAACCTTTATTATACATTATATATATATGTTCAAAAGTATACCTCAATGTGATAACAAGTTATTTATATTATTCCAGTTAAATATACATTATTGGCACTAATACCACATCTTCTTTTATCTATTCAAGTCACAATAACAATACCATTCAATATTACAACTTAATGCCACAAAAATTTAGAATGAGATACTACATGTACATGTAAGTAATGCCAAACCTGTGTTGCATGGGCCTAAAATAATTGTATAAAGCTTATTCTTTAGAAAGTAGAAGTGCCATTAATCAAATATTTGAAACTTATGGATTAAACTTTCCATTTGGTATTTGGCAATCTCTCTTGACCTCAATTTCATGGTATAATGACTTCAATGTATAGTTTCTGGTTTTAGGTCAGTTTCTCAGTTACTAGGACTATAACACATCAAAAGGCCATTTTACAGTTGTTATGAGTAAAATGACAATTAAATTTGGTTTAATGTAATGACTGTTAGGTGTTTTGTCCAGCTGAAAAAATTCACCTAAAACTTTACCTCTTTATGTGGTCTAATCATCAATTTAAGTTATGGCCCTTTATAATTAGTAAAAGGTCAACTATATTTGATTTGTACTATGGTTGTAAGGTGTACATATCTGTGTGACAGGAGTTATGGCCCTTTATAATTAGTAAAAGGTCAACTATATTTGATTTGTACTATGGTTGTAAGGTGTACATATCTGTCTGACAGGAGATGTCATAATTTGACTTTTTCAATGATCAATACTAAGTTTGTTGCTCTTATGTCAATTTATCAACTACTTGGATGAATAAGCCAACTATATTTGGTAAAGAAAATCTTCTGTGTACATTTCTGTCTAAAAGTGGCCCCCTTATTTTGACATCATAGTTGTTGCTAAGTTTTAAAGCTGAGGTCAGTTCTCAATGAATTTTAGTTGTTAGTCAGCTTTGTGCATGTCTGTCTGACTTGGGTTATTATTCTTTGACCCAATTTTCATGGTTCAAGGATTAATGTTAGAGAAATACATGAAGGACTATAGAAATATGTAATGATGATATGACTTCCTACTGACCTTGACCTCATTATTATGGTTTGTTTGTAAAAGTTCAATTTTTCTCTATAGATGTATCAAGACCTTAATTTTAAAGACTGTCACTATATCGTTCAGTTATACACAATTCAGCAGGCCATTTTATAGCCGATGCACTCTTTTATTCCTGTAGATGCTTTATTTTAATAATTCTTTTGTTTTCTTGCTATTTCTTGACCTTTTTTTTGGATAAGATACATTAATAGAATGAAATAATAAACTTGTTAAAAAGAAAATAATATTCTTAATTGAAAGAAAAATACCAATAAATATGAAACAACTACTTCCAAAATGTAAGATAGGTTTGGTTGAATACTTCTTATATTGAAAATGGTTTAGGACTATAGTTTAACATTTTAGTAAATGAATTTAAAAAAAATGTTGCTCAAGTTATTTATTGCAAGTAATTAACCTTCAAAGGAAACAGTAATTACCAAAGTTTGTACTTTCAGATGGCATAACTTGACCATTGTCCACAACAAGAATACAGTAACATTTATCCTGGATGAAGAGGTCAAGATCAGGACAACTGAATCCAGTAATTACTACCTCAGTCTTGATTCAAAAATCTTCTTTGGTGGAGGCAATAATTTTGTCATAACAAAAGGTTAGTTTGTATAAGTATATTCTCTCTCAGAAAAAGGAGGGTGATTGTTTACCTCTGTCCATGTTCTCTACCTCTGTTATTTTACCTTCAAAGTGGAATCATAAATAATTGCATAGAATATAATTTTATACTAATTAGAAGTAGGTCAAGTCAAAAGGTTCTACTGCCTAATTTTTGAAAAGGGTTCTGATCAGAACACTGGACTTTAGTTATTTAAAGTTATTTCAAAAATTCCCTTGGATCTTGAATCACAGATCTGGCAGGGATTCATCTTTTAAAATTGTTAAAAAAGTAACTTCATATGATTTTAGCTGTGCCTGACACTGACGCTTGACAATATCCTGTAGTTGATGAAATCATTTATTGAGTTAGTCTGCTATATGAGTATTTTTATCTATATGAAATATTTTGGTTGTAATTGTTTTAAAAGACTTGAAATATCATAATCAATACTTTAATCTTAACATTGATTTCTGTTTTAGGTTTACAAGTTACCCAGAATTTTGTTGGTTGTTTGAAGAATGTTTACGTTGACGATGTTTCTTTAGTCTACGAGATGAAGCATGGTAATGACAGAGTTATTCATAGTGGTGGTCACAAACCTTATTATGGTTGTCACAAAACAGAAGATGTTCCTATATCATTCCCAAAGTCTGGAACCATGATAGTACTTGATACACCATCAAACACTGACTTACAAGTAGAGTTTGGTTTCCGCACGGTCCGTGATGTGGCCATTATATTTTATGCACAGACTATTTCCAGTCTAGGATATGGTATTGGTTTCTTTGAGGTGAGTAAGGATAAGCATGGAATCGAAAGGTTGTTCTAACAAAGTAGCAATTCTTACAATTATGTTGGGTATGCCTGGAATTTTGATGTGATGTGTTATTTGGTATTACGTTTATACAATTGTCAAATGAATTATTTATGGGATTTATTTGATTGTTGAGAATTGCTTCTGATCCAGAACTTCAACATCTTCTGTATAGAAATTAAAAGATGTGGTATGATTGCAAATGAGACAACTCTCCACAAAAAGACCAAATTACACAGAAATTAACGACTATGGGTCACTGTACAGCCTTCAACAATGAGTAAAACCAATACCGCACAGTAAGCTAAAAAAGGCCCTAAAATACAAAATTTGAAAATTATTTGAATGAACAGTTAAGCTTATTTAAAGAGTCATAAGTCAGAACATTTGCAGCCAATGATAAATTTATATGCTTGATATTTTTACTTTTTAATTTTCAGATCTGGATTAAAGACCACCAAGTTATTTTACAACTAGAACCATCCACTAGGAATCCTGATCTATCAAAAGACATTGTCATTGATCATGTTGTCAATGACAACAAATGGCATACTCTACATCTCCATTTTACTGACAGGTAAATACATCTAGGTCATTGTAGAAAATCTAGCCTCATTTTCATTCTGACACTTGAAAGTTGACTTCAGCTGGCCCTGTAACAATAATGTGTATTAGTTCAGCAAAACATGGATGTCACACTAAATTCAGAAACAATATAAATGAATTCAAACTTTAAAAAAAAAAAAAACTAACAAAGGCCATGGGTTCCTGACTTGGGACAGGCACTATAATGAGGCAGGAATAAACATGTTCTGCAGGGATCTCAACCCTCCCCTATACCTCTAGTACCTAAAAAAATCATGTTTGATATTGGTAACTTACATGGTATATGATATATGTTTGAAATAACCATTGATACTCTTTCAACAGGTTTACCAAAATAAAGATAGATGATAGATCTAACCAGATAAATCACACAGATCTACTAGAGTTGACAGGCGAAATGATGATAGGACATGGACCTAGGTTGACTTATGATGGTAGGGTTGCTAAGTATTACAAGTTGAAGCCCAATAACTTGAAACTTAGTTCATATGTTCCCTATGATATGATCTTTCTAATTTACATGCCAAATAAGAGTGTTGGCACCACTTTCATGGTACAGAGAACATAAAAAAGGATAGTGCCTTCCTCAGATTAAAGTTTTTGGTCAAAGCAGTATATGATGAAGTTGAAGTCCAAAAATAATAGTGCTAGAGGGGCATCCATGTACTACGGACACATTCTTGTTGTTCAATAACCTTATATTCGAAAAAAATACTTTTTTACATTCAATAGTAGCAGACCTGCACTTTTTCTCTTTTTTTATGAATCTTATTTATTGAAATTATACATCATTTATATTAACATAAGTGACTCATAAATCATGTTACTGTATTGTTGACAATTTGTTTTTCAGCCAATGATGGCTTTGTTGGTTGTATACGGAATCTGGCTATACAAGGCCAGGTAAAGGATGCCATCAACTTACTGCAGACAAATTCAGCAGTGTATGGTGTAGTACTGGATGGATGTCACCTGGTACCCCACTGTGAAGGTGGTCCTCATTGTGAACATGGTGGGAAATGTTTGTCAAACTGGGATGGAGTTGCTTGTGATTGTTCTGCTACTGCATATGAAGGACATGCATGTCATTTTGGTATGTATCAGGAGTTAAAATGTACTTAAATACCTCAAACATTTTATTGAAACACTCAAAATGTACCCAAAATAAAAAAAATAGATTATTTGAAAGGAAACAAGAAAATTGCTTGCTATTTTGAACATGTTTTCACAGATTTGATGAATATAAAACTTGAAATTAAGATTTGAAATATTTGTTTTTCTGTATGAAATAAGAGAAAATATCCATATATATTGATGTGTGTTTGATTAGTGGTCACCATCCTTAGAATTGCTCAGAGTTCATCAATGAGTTGAAGAGGTAGTAAATTATATCTAATTTGGTTCAATTCTTTCAAATTCATATTTAACCATTGCAAATGTTTTAAGGCAGAGGCCGTAAGTATTAATTAAAATCAATATAATTCATTTTACAGTGGCGGATCCAGGGGGAGGGGACCAGGGGTTGGAACCCCCATTATAAAATTGGCTGGATTCGTTCCTGTTTTATATAGATTTTTAGAATCTTTAGTTTTCCTTCTATGTGCTTAATATTTTTCATAGCAAAATACAGAGGATCTTGTGACGATTACTACCAAGCTGGTTATAAACAGTCAGGAGCATACCAGATTGATTTAGACAGCACTGGTCCCCTGAAACCTGTTTATGTTTGGTGTGAGATGGAGTACCAGTATCAAGGAGAAAAATATGGCATGACTAAAATAGACCATAATTTTATACCTGATACACAGGTCAGAGGCACAGGAATGTATGATATGAGAAAATTGTTATTGTACAGGTAAGCATTTTAACCATAGCAGTTATTTATGCTGGGGTCATTTTCACTTTAAGAAGGCAAGTGATTACAAAAAATTGATTATCTCAACTATAACTCTTGTTTTACACCAATCATTGGGTGATGGAGACTACAATCGATTTGTCATCCATCAGTTGGCTGTCCATACATTCATCCTTTACGTGTTACCCAACTTCTGTATTAAGGAATGATTAAAAATTTGTCTCATACTTCATTATGATAGGTTGTAGTGTGTAAATGATTTCAAATCTACCAGGCACTTTCTTCCTTTTTGATGATAATTTGATTTTTTTTTTGGTCAATATTGTAATTTGAAATGAAAATCTTGTGCTACCAGTACTTCTTGTCTAGTTTAAGTGTGATTTTAATTGAATCTGGTTTAATACAGTAAAAAAAAGCAGTTATATAGCAATTCATTTATATTTAAATTTAGTAAAGAAGCTTGTGTAATGTTAAAATTTAATCCTATTATAGAGAAATGAAAAGACAAGAACTTGTAAAGTTAACAGAATCATCTACTTGGTGTGAACAGTTAGTGGATTACGATTGTTACAGAGCTCCATTAGAGTAAGTCAAATCCTAGTATGGTACAAAGTTACTATGTTTTGAATATGGTAAATGCATTGGTACAGTTTCAAACAAAATTATTTTAATTACACAAAAGTCATATTTCTTATATATTTCAAACAAATTGAAAAAAACTGCGGAAAATTTGGAGAGAAAAAAACAAGACATTTTTAATTGTTTCTTTGTTAAACATATAAAACATGACAATTAAACAATAAATAAAGTTAAAAATGTTAAATGATCTTCAACAAATAATGAATACAAAATTCTCGGTCATTTCAGATTAGGGAAATCTACAATATTTCAATCAGCCCGAGGTGAAATATTAGAACTTCGTTATAATACTGATGCAGACAGTTTATGCTCCTGTAGAAAGGGGACCTGTCCTCAGAATAGATGTCAATGTGATAAAGGTATGGTAAAGAAGACTTTCACATTCATATATTTTCATTTCCAATGGCACAATGCATATGTCACAGTAAGAGTCAATTGTTTTATAATATCATTTTCCCTCATTGACTACTGGTCAACCATTATAACTCATTCATAAAAATAACTTCTTAACATAATTTTTGCTTTCCATATGAAAATCATTCAGTTTTGAAGATAAATGGTACATTTTTTTGTACACCTAAAAGCGCTATTTTTCAAATTTGTTTTTTCATCTCTGTAAAAGATATATGTAATAAATAAGTCCATTGGGCAAAGATTCAAAAGAATTAATCTATCTTGATACATAACACTGCATTCAAAGGTCTATAGGATCATAAAATACTGGTAATTGATAACAAGTTATCATTTGATTTCAATATATTTGAATAAATATTTTCATTTTTAGGTCATCCCCAGTGGGAAAAAGACAGAGGATATATAAGATATAAACAGCATTTACCCATTACTGAGTTGAGAATTTACCAGTCTAAGTCTCCAGCACCACAAACCAGTGCCAACTTAAGTTTAGGTCCCCTTAAATGTTGGGGAGATGGTAAGATCGTTTAGTATTTAAATCTAGAACTGTAAATTTATTAATTATTGCATGCATTTATTATTGCGATTCTGTCATTTTAGACTTAAATGCAATTTTAAATTTTACGATTTTGAGAAAAATCCTGTTTAATCCATATAAAACATTTCATAGTGGAGTTTAAATTATTGCATTTACAACTCTGTCGCATTTTTCGCAATAATAAAAACCTCGAATTAATTTCTGAATTTACAGTAGTTAGGATTATTCTGTCTATTTATTCATATATCTGATTCGGTTACTTATGACAGAATTGGACAAAAATCTTAGACATTGAAAAGAAAACAGAATCAACAGTAGACAAGTTATGCATAAAAATATAACAGCCCCCAACTGCAAATAAAAAAAAAAAAATGAATCAAAAGTGTCTATGCAATAAATGTAAAACTCTAAATTGCTCAAAGGCTAGACCCATTGTGCATCAGATAGAAATTGACCTTTATACAAAGGAATATCATTACATCTGTTAACCTATTTCGGGTTGAAACAGTACCTATGCAAATAAAATTGAGAATAAAAAACCTATAATATGTCAAAGCAACAACAACCCTTCCAAAAAGCAGATAACAACCAAAGAAGACCAATGGGTCTTCAATCGGCGAGAAAATCTCACACTAGGAGGTGGGCCTTAGCTAGCCTCTAAATAAAATGTGTACTAGTTCAGTGAAAATGGACATCATACTAAACTCCAAAAGTTTATAACAGTTTGAAAATTAAGTTAATATAAAAACCCTTTAAAACAGACCAAAATTCATCTTTAATTTTATATGAATTTGGTTAAATATACTTACCATGAAATTACATTTATATTATATAGAATATGTTTGCTTTCACAACATGTTCTCATCGCAATTACCTAGGTGATTAAAAATTACATCCATGAGATGTACTCACCTACGTCATAGTTCACCTGTGTAACATACACTAGCTTTAGTTTTAATTTTTGCGTTCAAGAGAACGCATGTTTCTCGTCGGCAAGGATTTTTAACAGTTTACTGTTGAAAATCCTTATGTTTTATAAAGACATTATTTGTTTTTGGAATATCGGTATACGATTAATTTAATGTGAATCAGAATACAGCGCTTCTGCCAAGTTTCTGATATGCACGTTTTCATCATTTTTACAGCTTACGAGTCTGGAAATACGATGACATAGAAAATGACCTTTGTTTAGCCGCCATTTTCAAACATTAAATCGGGTCCGAGGAAAGGCAGAATTTAGCTGTCAAAATCGGACATGTTACGTGAGTGCTACGTTTTTTAAAAAGATATATATTTAAACGGATGTTTATTTCTTTTTTCACGCTCAGGTGACCGGATTTTCACTGCATTAGAGCAATGCTACGAAACGGGTCGAGTGTAAAGTTTGGATAAAGTCGATTGTTTACAATTTGCAGTCTGTACACGAGACTGTGTAAACATATCACTATATTAAAATCAGAATAGGAATTTTGACCAGATCTGATTGTTTTTCATGTGGAAAACGTCCGTATGGGAGCGTATACCACTATTGTCAATAGAACCTCAATTGGTTCAGTCGATTGTTTACAATTTGCAGTCTGTTACGTGTACGCCTGGTACACGAGACTGTGTAAACACATTACTATATAAAATCAGAATAGGTATTTTGACCAGATCTGATTATTTTAATGTGGAAAACGTCCGTATGGGAGCGTATACCACTATTGTGACTAGAACCTCAATTGGTTCAATAAATTTCAATCAGAAAAGGGAATCTGCCCATTTCTGATTGTTTTATTTGGAAAACGTTCCATACAGGGAGCGTAGACCAACAGTGATACTGTTTTAACAGTTGATAAATACATCACAATCAGAATAGGGATTTTGCCCACAACTGATGATGTTTATTTGGTTAACCTTCCATTCAGGGAACATGAACCATATTTATTGAAAATAAAACGTGCTCAATGGATCACTATAGAATTTAAAAAATAGAATAGGGATTTTGTCCAAGTCTATTTGATTAATGTTGACATGTTTCATACAGGAAACATAGGAACTAGAACAACATGCATGATTTAGAATCTGTAAGTTTCATTCATTCTAATAAAATACAGATTTGATATCTTACATAAAATTAAATCATAACTATTTATTGATTGCACATTGATATTTATGGAGCATAGAATTGCACGTGGATGATTGTTGCAAATAAAATAAATTAGAATCAGACTAGTGAATTTAAGTCCAGGTCTATCTGATTTTTCTAGACATCCTTCCAACCAGGGAACATTATGTCTACTTTTATTATATTTTAAAACAACACAAGCATAGCTAATATTTGGTTGCACATTGTTTTTTGTGATGAACCAACAGTTTAGTCAATTAACATATTTGCTCATATTGATAATATATTGAACAAGTGTCTGGAAATAGTCAAGACAGATATTAAAGACACTAAATAATACATTGTTATCTAGTACAATACAAATGTGATTGCAGTTCAAACTTTAAGCATACCAATACATACTTCTTTTAAATATGTCCAGTTTAAATCAGGACAGTAATTCTTAGAAGCCTGAAATATTTTTCCAGAACAGCAAATTGCTGTAAATATTAATTATTTTTTTACTGATAAATAATTCTCCAATGCTCTAACAGACATGGAGACAGTAAGAATGGAGCACTGTTCTAAATACAGTTGATCGCTTGTGACAACTCTTTTTACTAATATTAAATTTCATGGTCAGTTTACTTATGGCAAGAAGAACATGAATATTATAAGTAAAAACTGCTATAACCAATTGTTTATTTTTGTCTGCAGTAAGGAAACGAAGGCTTTTATATGTTTTTATGTAAACATTAGAATGTCTATTGAATAAAGAGTTTAGGGGATGCCATGATGCATTTCACAAAGACTCATTCAAGGTAATGGCTTGTATATTGATTACATAATTCAGAGTGTACATTGCCAATGCATATAATATAATATGTACTAATTCTGTTTTGTTTTGAGTACACAAAAAAGAGGTGATAACGTAAGACTTAAGAGACTATCTTACCCTCACTATATGGGAATCACTGTCAAATTATACATATATCTTCCAATCATGAAAGCAAAAGGAGTTTGGATGCTCTTTTAAAGATAGAAAATTATGCCTTAATTTACATCTTAAGTTTTCTAAGCAATGCCAACAGATGGGCAAATTTCTGCTATAAGGATTCATTCATTGGGTCTGTTTTATTCTTAATGTGAGATTGGTAGAACCCAACAGTTTATGCAATGGCTACACATTGTTTTTTCCTAGTGTTAAATATTGATTCAGAATTCTGAAGTATAGAGGACTCAAATATGCTGATTTATAGAAACAAGATTATCATTAATTTTAGATCTTGTACAAAAATTAGTAAAATATTGGTAAATAAATAAATAAAGCATTGTGGATGCAGGATTTATTTAAAATGCTAGACATCATCAGGTCTAGGAAATTGAAGTAGTTCTCAAGATTTGAAACTATCTATTATACAGCTCTTTATATAAACCTTTATTTAGTCAGTCTTTACGAGATGCAGTAAAAAAGAAGAGGTTTTTTTTGGAGTAACAATGATGTACCAATATAAACATATAATATATATACTTTTCAATTGGTTCTCTAATCTCAAATTTTAGCACCAGTGTAGAAGCAGTTAATCTAACAGCAAAATAAATGAAAAGCAATTTATTCAAAAGACTGATTAATAGTTAGCAAATAGCTTTCAATAGTCTAAGAATAGTACATGGAAGTAAAATATAGTATGATAATTCCATGATTATATCAAATCAAATGCGAGACATTTTCTTAATATTATACCTAAATATTAAAATGTCACTGTTTATTTTTATTTTTTGCTCATTATAAGCATAAAATCTAGTCTGGTCAAAGTCAAGTTGTGTATTATCTACATGCAGGAAGGTTTTCCGAATGCATGTGATTTTAATCTCGGAATTGATGGTAATTATTCACTTTTCAATTTCCATATTACCAGCCAGAATAATATACATTGTAGATATATAGCATAGAGTTAGTATCTAATGCAAGAATATGCTACACAAAATTGAAATGTGTTTATTTTAAACAATTACTTTGAATTTTGATTCAATATTGTTTTGAAAGATGTGATTATTTATATCACATTAAAGGGAAACTTCGCAAAAAAATCAAAAATTGATATTATGTTCATTAGGTATAAAAATGCTCAAATTCATAGATATTAAGTTTTATTCCGCTAGATAAGCGATCACCATCGATTTTAAATTTAGAGAATCATTTCTCTGCGTTCAGCCATTTTGTTTTCTTTCCCGGTTAATAAAATCGATATGTCTATGAACCCAAAAGGAACAAAACTACAGTAACCGATGTAATCGTAATTGCGTGTCGATATCTTGTCAATCGTACGGTTGTTGATACGGAAAATATTCTTATTTTTTTTAAATTACCACGGTCTGTTGTTTTTAAACTGTTGATATTGGAATTAGGTAAAAAGTCAAAGTTGAAATCATAAATAAGTGTTCCGTGAAAATTGTTTTCGAAAATCTAATTTGTTCATAATTCTTTAAAGTAATAAAGTTTTTCAAATAACTTTTAATCTTCCCTCATCTGATCACCAGCATGGCTACAGGTATTACTTTCAAAGGTATTGTGAGGGGTGCGAGGTGACACGTCCAGGTATTCAAGCGATTTCCTGTCGGGCTTGCAAGTTCATGCATCGTTTCACTTCTGCATGTATTGATCAGTGTACACGGCTGATAACTTATAACTTTCCATTTTGAACTATCAGATGTATAATATACAACTCTGTCTTACTTGTCATTACTAAACTCATACGCTTGTTTATAAATAACATTTTTGGTGTAAAGAATATTATTCATAAAAATATAAATAATACCCAAAAAAGAAGATTTGATGAAATTAAAATCTATTTAAATATTTTTTCCAAGGGTGAATTTGGGAAAATGTAATATGTACTCATTGTCAATGGTGAAGGACAGATTGGAACATACCAGAAATATTGATTTAAAAAGATGTACGCACTTGCCGACGATTCGTTTATACGACTGGGTAGAAAGTTATGGAACTAAAGCGCAATTTAAAATATATACATGTATACATTAAACATAAGAAAAAAACCCATATATTTTGAATAAATTGGGGTAAAAGTTTATTAAATAGACTAGTCCACGTATGCCAACAGTATGTAATCATTGAATGTCGATAGACTATTGTATACCAGAAGAAGAAGAGAACCAATTTGATTTAAATACAGGTCGATGTATAACTTTTGCTTTGGTTCATTGAAGTCACGGGAAATAGTAAAATCACAGATTTATATTTCAATAAGATTGTTCTCGAACAAAGGAAGGCATTCGTCATCACAATTGTTATATATGCCACTGGACGAACACTAATTATCCCCAAGGGATGTGAATATTTTGCTGGGAAACTTTTGAGTATCAAAGTTTCAAATTAATTTCGGGATTTATTTTCTTTCTTGGTATTCAATAACAGAAGAAAGAATAAATTACTTGTCCGCTAAATAGGGGTATTCTTGTCAGATAAAAGACTTTTAGTTACATTTAAAAAAAATATGGAAATATGACATTAAATTGGTTCTGTCGTTTTTTTAAACATCGTTAAAAAGATGTGTGTCTAAGGTGAACGCCACAAATACCCTGTAATACTAGTACGAGAGTATAGCATTTAAACCTTGCTTCTCAATATTATGGTTGTATTGGAAATCTTTTCATACAGATTGACAACTCATGGTCCGATATGCATGTAATATTTGCCACATAACGCCCATAGTTCTTTCTACCATCATCATCTTATTCTTTGATATTGCTGTATAAAAACATCGATGGTTCACACCCAAACAAAATGGGAGTAATGGACCCTCAGAGCTTCTCCGTGTTATACACTTGTGGAACTTAATTTATAGACGAAATTTCTGTATTGAAATGAATCTACATCTCACAAACAGGATTTTCAAATAACGATTTTGAGTAATCACCTTACAAACCAATATAAAAGTATGGCAAGATATAACCATGAAGGAATTTAGTTTTTGTCAGTCGCAAGAACTCATCACTATCATAAATGTATACGTATATATGCATGCAGTTTCAAATATCAAGAACAAGCGGTCGATGTCGATAGTCCGTTTTCTAACTGTTCAGAGTTAGACATGTCACTTGTTCATTCTTGGAAGCCTTCATATTCCCTGTCCAACGATGGGAACTCTTTCTGTTTGTATTGACGATAAATGCTTGTATGGTAATTCTGTCGTTTATCTGTACAAGTGGTTGCATTTCCTCTCCTTTCCCAACAAACAAACGAACGAAACGCTACTAGTCTGCTTTCTCTGGAGCTCATCCTCAATGGCGCTTATACGTCAGGAAACTTACATGTATGTATACTAATAATGATTGTTTCAAGAACAACGATGTATGGACGAACTATTCTAAATTCGTCAATATCAGTTATGCATGACTAAGATATAAGTTTTATTACAACTACTGTATTACTTATTTGGATTAATGACGGCTATCATGTTCAACATTGCACAAATATTATCATAGAATTTTTTTTTTTAAATCGTCAAAAAAAATAATGCCTTAGCTTAGATAATTGGTATTCTTTTCATAAAAAGTTCGTGTAAATGATTGTCAAATGAATTTAATTATGTAAGAATAAAATGTTAAAAAGAAACTAACAAAAAATCATGCATTTTGTATGTTGTAATTTTTTTTCAATTAAAAACTTTAAAATTGCTATAGTTTTATAAGAATTTAAAGACAGCCAGATTTGAATACAAGTTAAAAAATTCCGGTAAAGTCAAAGATATCAAACAGATTTGCAATGGTGTATCAAATTGGGTAATTTTGCATTTAGTTTTTATTAAAGATTAAAACTACTATGTTTTACTTCAATTATGCCAATTGCCGCCAAGAAAGTAATCAAAAATTGTTTCCTTTTATTTTTATACACTTTCTCAATTACGAATCTGAAATTTTATTTTCAATTAATTTACACAATTTTTAAATTATTGTATCTTTATTCTCATCGTGTATTAAATCTTAGTGTATTAAAATCGTGACAGCATACTCTTTCTTACCCTTTCTGTTTATCCTTTCCAAATAACAACATTTATACCTGTGTACGCTTGAACTCACACCTGCGGCTAAATAGCTACAAGGTAAACAAATTGACCTCAAGCCGAGAAATATACAGTGACCTTTACAAAATAATATACACACTCTGCTCACACTTTAGTTGCATTGAAAAGATTATCAAAACAATAACGGTAAATAGAACTGAAATATTTTCAGTTCAATATCAGTAAAAATGTTCAATAAATATTTTATGAAAAAAATCTCAACAATAATTAATGAAATTTATTCAAAAACATTTACTAGAGATAATTTAATAGGAGTTTAATTCATCAATACAAAACGGTATATGCATATTCATTTTCGTTCATTCTTATATTGTGGTTAATGACTACGACCATTCGTCAGCTGTGCGTTTTTAATTACGTATATTGTCGATAAGCTATAAGAGTTAAACAGATTTTATTTTTTCCCAGAATTCAATAAATCGGGCTAATACGTCACGACCCACTCGAGAATTCAACCAAAAAAGTTACAAATACTTGATTTTCTCCGTTATTAGAAGGAATATAAATTTAAAACTTTGCAAATGTGTTTTTTATGTTAAGATGAACATAATTAGATGATAAGTAAAAAATCGCGGAATTTCCCTTTAATTTTGTTTTTGCCAAATTTGGGGACAAATGCAAATTTCTTCTGAGTGACTAAGTTAACCAAATGATATACCAAAAGATGTTTGGTTGATATATATTGAATCATATCAGAATGTATAGGATTCAGATGAGGTGAACCAAGACAGAAATAAAATGAGCATTTTTGATAGTGAAACCATTTCTGAAATAACTAAGAACACTTAAGGATACTGCAAGTTAGTACAAGTGTTTTCCATATTGCCAAACAAGTGTTTTTCTTTAAATACAACTATAGAACTATATTTGACAAGTTGCATTTTAGTATTTCTGATAGCGAAATAATTTCTGAAATTAATATAAACAATTGTCAAGAGCAACATACAAGAGTTGTTCATTATGTCAAATTTTTGTTTCCTTAAATTTGGAACTGTACATGGCAAGATATTCTAGAAAGTTAACCGTTGTGAAATGTTAATTAGAAATATCAAAACATTTTATTTTAGACAGATTTTTCATAGCTGGAGAAAATCATCTGTTAGCATTCTTTTTAGATTTATAAGGACAACAATCATGGCTTTAATTCAGCTCAACATCCAAATATTCTGTTGAAGTAGTATATCAATGGAAACATTTATACTGAAACTTTTCCACTGATTTGTCCATTTCTGTATTTTTACACTTGAGTAGTCCAATACAAAACTAAAATATTGTTCATGGTTGAAATGGTAGACATTGTATTCAAAGGTTCTATCACTCATAGAAATTTTATCAGATTTTTAAAATTTAGTCAGTTTAGAGAATTGTCATTATACAATATGACAATAGTACAAGACTTCTCTAGATGAAAATATTTTATTCTAAATCTATAAAATATTAAAAGTAGTATATCTAGCAGAGAAGCAAATTCTCAGGGACTATAACTTTAAAAAAAAGTTTAAAGATTAATCCAGATTTCGCATAATCATGAAACAACTTTGGTTTGAGTCTTTAATAAACTTTGATTGTATTAAGGACACCTATTTACAAAGTATATTTTAATTGATTATAATTCTTTAATTAAGTAGAAAAGAATTTATTTCGAAAGATGTGATATCAGGTTATCAAAAGACGACAGCAATCATATATTATCTGTTATTATATTAATATAGAGAAAACAATGGAAAGGTAATAATGTTTCCAAATAAACTTAAGTTTCAAAGTGGAATTAATGAAATTAAGGTTGGATTAGTTCTTGTCGATTTGTACAAGCAACAAGAACAACCTATTCAGAAATAAATGCTTATTTACTGTTGCATCAATATTACAACACATTTAGCTCATAATGAAGGAGCTTTAATATAATTAGTTCTATACTGAACTGCAGATTATTTATCTATCAGATATAGAAAGATGGGGTATATATATACATGTGAGTGCCATTGAGACAACTCTACATCAAGTCTATTAATTTTGCATACTTGTATTTATACAATCTGCAAAGTTTGCCATTGATATACATATAGTTATGCAGCATAGCTTCATTGTATAATAAATTCAGTAATTTCGGTTTTTACTTATATCCGTATTTTACAAAATTTAATGGAGTTACTTTTTAAAAAAGTTTCACATAATTTTTTATATGTTGAAATTGCATGTGTGTGAGAGAATTTATCCTCCACCAAATGAAATACTGCTTGTTAATCAGTAAATATTCTATATAATATAAATGTAATTTCATGGTAAGTATATTTAACCAAATTCATATAAAATGGTAATTTTTGAAATCTCAAGAAGAGATTTTATATGAATTTATAGGGTTAAATATACTTACCACAATCCACCACCACCCCTGGAATAAATTCAGTTTTTTGTTCACTTAATTGAAATTATTCAATTAAACGACAAATTAAAACTAAAGCTAGTGTATGTTACACAGGTGAACTATGACGTAGGTGAGTACATCTCATGGATGTAATTTTTAATCACCTAGGTAATTGCGATGAGAACATGTTGTGAAAGCAAACATATTCTATATAATATAAATGTAATTTCATGGTAAGTATATTTAACCCTATAAATTCATATAAAATCTCTTCTTGAGATTTCAAAAATTACCATTTTGTGTTAAAATGTTTCAAAATTATTCAAAGTCTAAACATGTACATGAAGTCATTATTTATCCAACACAGCACCATTATCAAAGTCCATTCATGTACATGAGGTCATTATCTATCCAACACAGCTCCATTATCAAAGATTTATCATTATCACAACATTAAAAAAAAACCATTAAAATATAAATAAAGACAACCACTAATGAATTCTGGATGTGTAACTCTCCTTATTTTAATCTCAATCAGTGGAATGATAAAGCTACTAAGGTAAATGGACATTGGCCTGAGTTGGCTTATTATAGTAGATGGTGTATGTTTATATCATATGAGCAAGTTTATTAAGTGCAGCATTTTTCATCTCGCACAAGCACCATGAGTAAATGAAAAAAATACATTTACACCACATGATTTATTGTAATTTCAGTTATCAACTTATTAAGAAATATATCAGTAAATGTTGACATTTTTCAAAACTGCCTCAGCATACTTACAGTTCAGAGACAGTCACCTTTCAACTAGATAATTGTATTGTTATATTTTTTCATTACAGCTCTCAGTAAAGTTGCCAGTGCAGTCACCTTCAAAACATCATCTTCCTACCTACACCTCAGATCCCCATGGAGATCCTCAAACCTACATTTTATGTTTAGAACTCACCAGACAACAGCTTTATTGCTAAACCAGACCCCTACATCTGACAACTCAAACAGTGTGGTTATAGCTCTTGCATCAGGTTAGATATTTTATAGATTCATTGTTTCCAATTAAATGTTTTGACGTCCTATGTTTTAAAATATTTTGATATTAATGATAAATTCTGTAATGAAATAGGAAAAATGGAAGATGTGGATTGAGGAATGTTCATTTATAGATCATTTGTAAATGTGTTTTGCTTGTTTTGTTTTGGTTTTTTTGGGGAGGGGGGCTTTGGTATTTTGTAATTTAAAAATTAAACCTATCTTTAGTGAGGTTCAGGTTGTCATAGATGTTAAATTAAATTGATGATGTGAACTATTTAAAGAATATAGTTTGAGATGAGGTACATGTATCATATATATACTAAATAACTAGTTGTTAATTTTTTATTATTTATAATTACAGAAAAAGCTGTGAAGTTTACTGCCAGAATCAACAATAAAACAATTGAAGATGTTATACAGTTTGATATGACTATTGGAGATGGGAAATGGCATTATATTGCCATAGAAATGGATATACATAATATAAGATACACTGTTGATGCAAAGAGACACATAATAGATATGCCTGGTAAACAGATACCTAGTTTCAATGGTAGTTTGTATGTTGGAGGATACAAAGAGTAAGATCTTCATTGATTTTTTTTTTTATTATGAAAAAAAATTCTTCAATGCTATTCTTTCATGGTTATCTTAGATTTTGTTTGAGACATGGTGTATATGTTTATCTATTCCACTTTACAGATAGTTTCAAAATTAATTTCTCTTTTTCAAGTATATGATAAATCTTATGTAAAATGCTTTTTTTGCAATGGAGCAATCATATAGCAAAGCACAACAGACAGTCTGTACAACAGACCCACACATGACGTTTTTCTATAAATAAAAAAAAAGACCATTTCTTGCAACTAACTATTTTACTATACATTTTTGTAGTTTTATTGCAGTTGCCGACAACTTTCTATGATTTACAATTTTTATTTAATCATTATTATTTTCCAACTTTTCAGTGAGAATGCCATGCCAGGACTTACAGGTTGTTTGAGAGGGTTCCATTATAATGATAAAGATATAGATCTATCTAAAATGACTGATCCAAGGTAAATAGAAAAAAGTATTTGACATTTGCATTATGTTAATGTTCATATTTTGTGTTTTTTGTTTTTTATTTGCCTTGAATTCCCATACTCAGAAAATGAAAAAGAAATCTATTTTCAGGTAGATCATACACTTAAGGAGTATTTTTTTACTGTTTGATATCTTGTACTTATTACTTATTTATTAATGTGAATAAAAGTAAAGGTGGCGTATACCTCTAAGACAGGAATCAAGTTTCAAGTTTTCAAGATTCCATTTCTTCAAAGACCCAACAGGGATATAGGAATACTTGCAAACAAATTAATATTCATAATATAGATAAGATAAGATAAGAATTTTATTAATCTAATCAAGAACCCATAAAGGGCATCATTTTACAACACAATATGATTGGAAAAAGCAAAACAGAAAACTAATACCATACTATAACGTTATGAACAGGATCAGAGCCTAACACAACATGTGTTTTATATAACTATTATTTTAAATCTTATAACAATAAAATATCATACTACTTCATATATTTTGTTTACATCTGGATCTTATTTCTAAACCTTTAATAATGTTATTTTCGAGGCATACAAGAGTTTATACACAACACAATTTAAGATATATGTTTTATTATTCAAATATCAAAACATACTAAAACTACAACTAAATATTAAAATAAACTGTATCATAACAGTACATATCTTTCTACATTGTATGACAAACTATATAATACATTATTGGCTTTCTGGGGGCTACTCATTCACTTAAGAGAATTGAAATAAACATTTCAAACTATTCAAAATATGAGAAAATAAATTCAAAACTTATCAAAATATGAGAAAAATAAAAATATGCGATTAGTAAAAAATGTTCCTGGGGCGATCCCCAGGAATGAACCTATGTGTTTCCTGGGGCGATCCCCAGGAATGAACCTATGTGTTTCCTGGGGCGATCCCCAGGAATGAGCCTATGTGTTTCCTGGGGCGATCCCCAGGAATGAGCCTATGTGTTTCCTGGGGCGATCCCCAGGAATGAACCTATGTGTTTCCTGGGGCGATCCCCAGGAATGAGCCTATGTGTTTCCTGGGGCGATCCCCAGGAATGAGCCTATGTGTTTCCTGGGGCGATCCCCAGGAATGAACCTATGTGTTTCCTGGGGCGATCCCCAGGAATGAGCCTATGTGTTTCCTGGGGCGATCCCCAGGAATGAACCTACATCCCTCGACAGGAATGACCTAATTGCTCCTGGGCGATCCCAGCGTAGTAAAAATACTACTTAAAATACAATTTGTTCCTCGACAGGAATTAACCTATCTGATGTATTATTGAATTGGGGGAGTATGATTCCCCTGGAATTAAAAAGAAAAGGCACATATCATTTCCATATGAGTAGCCCCTAAACAAGAGATGAACAAATATTAATATATTTAAACTAACAAACAAGATATTTGAAGAAAATATAACATGTCATATAGCAATTTCAAAATCACTCTTTCTATAACTTCAATTTTTTATAGATGATATATTTAAACTTCGCAGGGATGCATAGCATGAAAACACTTTAGCTTGAATGAAAATATAACAAACTAAACAACTGTATGAATATTCTTAAACAGAAATACCAAGAACTTGCAGTCAGAATTACACAATATTGGTCTGACTGTAACTTAGAGTAACACCTTTAAAATTTTACATATTTTAAAAACATCCACATCATACCTATCATGTAAGCTAAATACCCAGTTAATGCACAGGTGTAGTTGGGGCTGGTGGGTGGGATAACTGATTGTAATGCATCAAATACAACGATGCTTCCTCTCAATTCATCAACAATACTCTAACCCCCCTCTAGGGCACTATTCCTACTAAGCTAAAAATAGATGTTATGTAATGCCTAAGAATAGACTAGATACCTGCCTGCTGAAATTATTGATAACAGATACATTGTATTGTGTATAAACTATAATTTAATAAATCAAATTTCCTTTTATACACAACACAATTTAAGATATATGTTTTATTATTCAAATATCAAAACATACTAAAACTACAACTAAATATTAAAATAAACTGTATCATAACAGTACATATCTTTCTACATTGTATGACAAACTATATAATACATTATTGGCTTTCTGGGGGCTACTCATTCACTTAAGAGAATTGAAATAAACATTTCAAACTATTCAAAATATGAGAAAATAAATTCAAAACTTATCAAAATATGAGAAAAATAAAAATATGCGATTAGTAAAAAATGTTCCTGGGGCGATCCCCAGGAATGAACCTATGTGTTTCCTGGGGCGATCCCCAGGAATGAACCTATGTGTTTCCTGGGGCGATCCCCAGGAATGAGCCTATGTGTTTCCTGGGGCGATCCCCAGGAATGAGCCTATGTGTTTCCTGGGGCGATCCCCAGGAATGAACCTATGTGTTTCCTGGGGCGATCCCCAGGAATGAGCCTATGTGTTTCCTGGGGCGATCCCCAGGAATGAGCCTATGTGTTTCCTGGGGCGATCCCCAGGAATGAACCTATGTGTTTCCTGGGGCGATCCCCAGGAATGAGCCTATGTGTTTCCTGGGGCGATCCCCAGGAATGAACCGTTGGTAAATGCTCATATGTGAACAGCCAGAAATATTTCTTATCATTAGGTAGTTCTTTAAAATTAGTACAATAAGTGATAACTTTATCAAATAATAATTTCCTCTGTTCATCATATAATGGACAATTTACTGTAAAATGGGTCTCATCTTCAATAGAATTTGATCCATGTGATAAGTAATATATAAGTAATAGGACAAAAATAATAATGCAGTAAACATTACAGTTATTTATTGACATATATTCATGAACAAGAAGTTATAAATTTTAAGGAAGACAGCCAAATTAAAATAGGCATAGTATGTGTGTATAACTGTTTTAGTTAACTGAATGTAGAAATCTCAAAGATGACAGTCTGGGTTTAGAATTAAACAACTCATTATATTTTTTTCAGTATTGTGTTTGTTATTGAGAATTTTTCAATCAGAAGTGTTTTTTTTTATTTTTCCAGTATACCAGAAGTGAGTGGTGGTTG
The DNA here is from genome assembly GCF_036588685.1 of Mytilus trossulus. Taxonomy (NCBI): domain Eukaryota; kingdom Metazoa; phylum Mollusca; class Bivalvia; order Mytilida; family Mytilidae; genus Mytilus; species Mytilus trossulus. Next base: position 13,644,211 of record NC_086373.1, read on the forward strand.
TACAGCCTCATGTGAAAGTAATCCCTGTCAGAACCAAGCCAAATGTATAGAACACTGGGGCAGTTATACATGTATCTGTACCAATAAATGGGCTCACTGGGGGGAAAGCTGTGAAAGAAGTAAGTTATACATGTATATGTACCAATAAATGGGCTCACTGGGGGGAAAGCTGTGAAAGAAGTAAGTTATACATGTATCTGTACCAATAAATGGGCTCACTGGGGGGAAAGCTGTGAAAGAAGTAAGTTATACATGTATATGTACCAATAAATGGGCTCACTGGGGAGAAAGCTGTGAAAGAAGTAAGTTATACATGTATCTGTACCAATAAATGGGCTCACTGGGGGGAAAGCTGTGAAAGAAGTTAGTTATACATGTATATGTACCAATAAATGGGCTCACTGGGGGAAAGCTGTGAAAGAAGTTAGTTATACATGTATATGTACCAATAAATAGGCTCACTGGGGGGATAGCTGTGAAAGAAGTAAGTTATACATGTATATGTACCAATAAATGGGCTCACTGGGGGGAAAGCTGTGAAAGAAGTTAGTTATACATGTATATGTACCAATAAATAGGCTCACTGGGGGGATAGCTGTGAAAGAAGTAAGTTATACATGTATATGTACCAATAAATGGATTCACTGGGGGGAAAGCTGTGAAAGAAGTAAGTTATACATGTATATGTACCAATAAATGGGCTCACTGGGGGGAAAGCTGTGAAAGAAGTAAGTTATACATGTATATGTACCAATAAATGGGCTCACTGGGGGGAAAGCTGTGAAAGAAGTAAGTTATACATGTATCTGTACCAATAAATGGGCTCACTGGGGGGAAAGCTGTGAAAGTAGTAAGTTATACATGTATCTGTACCAATAAATGGGCTCACTGGGGGGATAACTGTGAAAGAAGTAAGTTATACATGTATCTGTACCAATAAATGGGCTCGCTGGGGGGAAAGCTGTGAAAGAAGTAAGTTATACATGTATATGTACCAATAAATGGGCTCACTGGGGGGATAGCTGTGAAAGAAGTAAGTTATACATGTATCTGTACCAATAAATGGGCTCGCTGGGGGGAAAGCTGTGAAAGAAGTAAGTTATACATGTATCTGTACCAATAAATGGGCTCACTGGGGGGATAGCTGTGAAAGAAGTAAGTTATACATGTATCTGTACCAATAAATGAGCTCACTGGGGGGGTAGCTGTGAAAGAAGTAAGTTATACATGTATTTGTACCAATAAATGGGCTCACTGGGGGGAAAGCTGTGAAAGAAGTAAGTTATACATGTATCTGTACCAATAAATGAGCTCACTGGGGGGAAAGCTGTGAAAGAAGTAAGTTATACATGTATCTGTACCAATAAATGGGCTCACTGGGGGGATAACTGTGAAAGAAGTAAGTTATACATGTATCTGTACCAATAAATGGGCTCACTGGGGGTTAAGCTGTGAAAGAAGTAAGTTATACATGTATATGTACCAATAAATGGGCTCACTGGGGGTTAAGCTGTGAAAGAAGTAAGTTATACATGTATTTGTACCAATAAATGGGCTCACTGGGGGGAAAGCTGTGAAAGAAGTAAGTTATACATGTATCTGTACCACTAAATGGGCTCACTGGGGGGATAGCTGTGAAAGAAGTAAGTTATACATGTATCTGTACCAATAAATGGGCTCACTGGGGGGATAACTGTGAAAGAAGTAAGTTATACATGTATCTGTACCAATAAATGGGCTCACTGGGGGTTAAGCTGTGAAAGAAGTAAGTTATACATGTATATGTACCAATAAATGGGCTCACTCAGCTGTGAAAGTAGTAAGTTATACATGTATTTGTACCAATAAATGGGCTCACTGGGGGGAAAGCTGTGAAAGAAGTAAGTTATACATGTATATGTACCAATAAATGGGCTCACTGGGGGGAAAGCTGTGAAAGAAGTAAGTTATACATGTATATGTACCAATAAATGGGCTCACTGGGGGTTAAGCTGTGAAAGAAGTAAGTTATACATGTATTTGTACCAATAAATGGGCTCACTGGGGGGAAAGCTGTGAAAGAAGTAAGTTATACATGTATTTGTACCAATAAATGGGCTCACTGGGGGGAAAGCTGTGAAAGAAGTAAGTTATACATGTATTTGTACCAATAAATGGGCTCACTGGGGGGAAAGCTGTGAAAGAAGTAAGTTATACATGTATTTGTACCAATAAATGAGCTAACTGGGGGGATAGCTGTGAAAGAAGTAAGTTATACATGTATATGTACCAATAAATGGGCTCACTGGGGGGAAAGCTGTGAAAGAAGTAAGTTATACATGTATTTGTACCAATAAATGGGCTCACTGGGGTGATAGCTGTGAAAGAAGTAAGAACTGTAACCCTATGATGAAAATTTAAAATAAGAAGATGTGGTATGATTGCCAAAGAAGCATTGACTCTCCACCAGAGACCAAACTTATGACAGCAGAGCAATACTTCTTTATTCACAATGCAACGAATAACTTCCTTCTACTAGAACTGGAGAAAGAAGACACTCAAACTACCTAGAAGTTAGTAATAATATATCACTATTCAGCCTTCAACAATGAGCAAAACCCATATCTCATAGCAAGCAATTAAAGGCCATGAAATGAGAAATGTGAATAATTCAAACATATTCAGACAGAATATTAACAGTTGTAGACGTAATAAAAGTATCTAGAGGTCTACATATGGTCTTGGTGAATAAACCAATGCTTTAAGTATTGATGGTGACAGCGTAGGTCAATTGTGAAATAGCTCAAAACAAATGACCAATGAACAGGCCAATATTAGCACATGAATCTATCTTGTGAACAGAAAATATCAAGAAACATGAACAATATCTAACAAAATTTCCAAATTTTAAATAAGCATTTTTTTCTCACTTTAACAATGCTCTATTAATCAGTTCTAGGATATATGTATAACTTTGTGTGCAAGAAATGATAACTTTATGATATTATTTTTGTAAGCATTTAACTAACTAAATTAACACTTTACTTCTAAACAAGTATATAAATCTTTGACCAGTATGTTCTTTCTTTAAAATATACAAGCACAGAATGTTTATATGTACTATAGTTTGGTTTAAATTGGTTGATTTTTATACATTTATTTAACAAATCAAGTCAGTACATTTTTGCTTGACATTTTGAATTTAATCTATGATAATGTTTATGATTTTATTAGAAAATATAACAAGGATGTGACTTAAAATAATATGGTGCATTCTTTTCTTCAGACATGAATAAAGACGAAATATCATTTGATGGAACTGCTACTTCATTCTTGGACCTGGAAGGATTCAAGGGAGATAATTTGTTAGATTCTACCATAATCCTCAGCTTTCGAACTTATGACAGCAAAGCCATACTACTTTATATCCATGATGCAATGAATAACTTCCTTCAGCTAGAATTGGAGAAAGGAAACAAACTTAAATTGAGCTTTAATCATTTTAAAACTATAGTATCTGAGTCTCTTGTTTATAATAGTGAGTATAAAACTTACTTTTGACGAGGTTAACTATTTTTCTAGTGTATAGTTTTTCTTTGCTGATTGAATTTTATCTTTTTTCATGTCTTTATTGGAACTATGAAAGGTAAATGTGGTCTTTGCAAGATCTACATTCCTGTGGACAAGGTTACCTGACCTTGACCCCATTTCATGAATCAGTGATCAAGGTTATTGTTTTGTGGTAAAGTTTGTTGCAAATATACTATAAGCACTAGGTCAAGTATATTAAGTGTAAAAATGGTTGTAATGTGTACATATCAACCTGGCATTTTTATCTGACCTTGACTTTATTTTCATGGTACATTGGTCAATGTTTAGCATTAATGCTCTTTATACAAGAGAATGATTTTTATGCCCCACCTACAATAGAAGAGGGGCATTATGTTTTCTGGTCTGGGCATCTGTTCGTCCGTTCGTTCGTCCATCCGTCCGTCTGTTCGTTCGTCTGTCTGTTACACTTCAGGTTAAATTTTTTGGTCAAGGTATTTTTTGATGAAGTTGAAGTCCAATCAACTTGAAACTTACATGTTCCCTTTGATAAGATCATTCTAATTTTAATGCCAAATTAGAGAATTTATTCCAATTTACGGTCCAGTAAACATAGAAAATGATAGTGCGAGTGGGGCATCTGTGTACTGTGGACACATTCTTGTTGTTAATGCAATATCCTGTGACCGATATTTCATGCATAGTTGGGTTGATACATGAAAGATGTAAAATGATTTTTAAGGTCTTATAACTTTGTAAATTAATATTTTCATAAGTGTGAGAAAAATGCTGACAACAAACATATTTGATTAAGAAAAGATAAAGGATGCCACTCAACTTATTTAATTTTAATTTTAGGTTTCAATGATGGAGAATGGAAACAGATTGTTATTCAAGAACAGATAGATAAAAATAATTTATATGTGACCAAAATGTTTGTCAACTCACCTGATAATATGGTTATAGTACCTTACAGTCGCCTTAAATTACCAACTTATTCATCAAAAACTCCATTTACAAAATATGGTAAGAATATTTTGTAAACAGACGTATTTACACTTGTATGCAAATTTGTCCGCCATTACATAAAATTGAACAAGTTCCTATAAAATTTGACATCACAATTGAAAAAGGATTGTTGGTTGACGTCAGAAGGTTATTCTAAGCAGATCTAAAGTCATTCAGAGACCAAATTCAGCTAAATACCAAAAGGGTAAAAATGTTTATTGTCCATCAAGCATGACCAATGGATAATCTGTGATGATTTTTAGCTTCCATTTCTCAAATCTGTTACTTAAGTATGAACAAAATAACAAGATACACCTGCCATAAGATAGAGAATGAAAATGGGGAACGTGACAAATCAAAAACAACCCAACCAATTTTTATAAGTTAAATTTAACAGTCAATAGAACACCAGTGTAAACCATTATTATTTTCTATGTAACAGATAACTGCATCTTTCAACACTATTTGATCAATTTTCCAAACTTTTGACTTTTAACTGTATATGAAGTGATTGTTCAGAATATTTGCATATGACCCCCTTCATCCAAGCACTCGAAAAAAGACAATTTTTAGATAAAACATACTTAAAACTAAAAAAAATATTTTACAAACACATTTATTTAATTTTATAATTGTAGAAACTATAAAACCACCAAGATCACAGGGTCTAACCAATACATTCATGAGCGAATATTATCGATTGTTTGTTGGTGGTACCCTGGAAGATACATCCGATATAGATCAATTATCAGGTTGTATCAGAGGATTGAAGATCGGTGATAAAGTCTTCTCCTTACAACAAGAGGCCCATCAGAACCCAGGTTTGTTTTATGTCATGCTTAAAGATTTTTTATATTTACAGAAATTGTGAAGATGTCACATCATTTTTGGTCACTGATACACTTTTTGTAGACTGTATGTTGACCTTTTAGATATATATTATTTGGTTATTTGTATAATTGATGTATACACTGCAATTTCTAAATAAAATAAGGAAATTAGGTTTGATAACCTATGAGACAGCTATCAACTAAAGTTCAAATAAAGTGGATGTAAGCAATTATTTGACGAATTGCAAATTATTTTCACATTTGCCTGCTAATGCCAAATTATTTATTTATATATTTCCGTACAAATTTATTAAATTAAAATCTTAACTATTTTATTTAAACAGTTGAAGAACTTTCCTTGTGACTATAATCTTTTACTTTATTATCAAACATAGAAAGAGAACAATATTAATTCTGTTGTGAATTAAGAACAATGTTTTATTTAGCTGTAGCTATGATGTGTGGGAGTGGATGTTCTTCTAGTCCGTGTGAACATAATGGTAAATGTATAGAGAAATGGGACCATAATAAGTTTTATTGTGACTGTAGAAAGACTAACTTTATAGGAGATCAATGTCAAATGGGTAAGTCGAAAAACAAATGAAAAAATAAATACAAATATTTTAATTTTGGATGTAAAACGTCTTCTGATTGGCTAACATTATTTTGTTATCAGCCCATAGACATAATTTAGTCATGTGACCGTGATGTCATCAACGTATTATGGTTTTCTACGGTTTAAAATGAAATTTAGAATAAAATTATAAGAAATGACTGTTATATTTTTTTCAGTTTATTTGAAATAACATAAAAAATGTGGTGCACACTGTTAAATAATCTGCTACACACGTTATTCAGTGTGCACCAAATTTTTTATGTTATTTCTTCATAGACAGAAAATATATTACAGTCACTCCATAAATACAAATGAAAATTTCTATAAAAGTCAAATGAAACCTCAAATTAAAAAAAATGATGCATATGTTTTTTTATAACTAAATGGATTGTTTTCATTATAAAACTTTTATACATATACTTTTTTCTGAAGAAAATTCTTTGGATTGTCAACATTTAAAAGAAGTTTAAAGTCATATGAAACAAGTGACTGGTGTATATATCATAAACTAAGTCTTCTGAATTCACATTTTTATTTACTTTTGTATGCAATATTTCTTATAATTTCTAAAATCTGTGTGCCAAAAAAATTGTACTTATTTTTCCTTTGTCTCTATATTTTCAGAGGCTTCGGCAAATTTCAGTGGTAGTGCAGTTTTGGAATACTACTTAGAGTTACAAACTATTCAAGCTAAGAGAACAAATAGTGAGAATTTGTCTCTCTCCTTCCAGGCCAGTCGTGCTGTCATTGGGAAGGAACAGATGATCTTGGCTGTTATAATGAGTTCTAAGTATGTTACTTGTGTTGTTACTCTATTCAATGAAACACAAACCAAATTTGATAAAAATTTAATGTAAAGAAATATAAAAAATTGACTAAAACATGATGTATATTAGACTTTTAATTGGTAGACGGTGAAATGAAAACCATCAGTGGCTGAAAATGTGGCAATATCTAATCAAATTTAGATATATTGTATTCAAGATTTTATATTTTTTTAGATGAACTATTGAAGCAGGCACATATGGTGAAAACATAAACTTTTCCACATTCATTGATTTTAAATTCACTTTCACTTTCAGTTGCTATTAATAACGTTACTTACCATTGTAACATTGTGACGTTAAAATTTTTACAATTTTGTACTTCAGCATGATTTTATGTATTGTTTTTATCCTGATGACGGTACCCTAGGCACCAAACATGTTGATCAATAAATTTCTGCAGCAGACCCTAAAGTGTTGTTGTTATAAGACTCTCTACATTTTATGTTTTTTATCATAACGACCCTGCAAACCCGAGGTATCCACTTTATGGACTCTTATCGTACTACAGACTCACCAGGGGTTGGTTCACTTTCGTTTGTAATTGATTTAAATTAAAATGTTTACTGATACTCTAACATTTTTGTTTGTATTTGTAGACATGAAGATCATGACATGTTATTGTTTATGTTAAATGCTCAGGGTGTTTTTATGAAGCATTATCAGAAAAGAGTTGATAGTAAGTAATTATAAATCAGAATTCTCATATTGTTTCAGTCTGTTTAGTTTCTATCTGTATTCCATTATTTTCTTATTTGTGGTCTTAAAGGCAAATGAAGTATTTATGAACAAAAACTCAAACACATATCTATGGGAAACAGTTCGCCTAGCAAAGTGCAGCAAAGCTCATTTTTGTCGAGCCTGCGACTTTTGTTGCAGAAAGCTCGACATATGGATAGTGATCCGGTGGCGAAGGCGGTGTTATCTCACTTCTTAAAAGCTTTATATTTTTGAAGGTGAAAGACCTGGATGCTTCATACTTTCTATGTGGATGCTTCATGTTACAAAGTTTCTGTCAGTCACATGTCCAATGTCCTTGACCTCATTTTCATGGTTCAGTGACTACTTGAGAAAAAAAATTAAGGATTTTTTGTAATGTTTAATTTTCTCTTGTTATAAGTTATAGGATAACTATATTTAGTATGTGCATACCTTGCAATGTCCTCATGCCCGTCAGACAGTTTTCACTTGACCTCGACCTCATTTCATGGATCAGTGAACAAGGTTAAGTTTTGGTGGTCAAGTCCATATCTCAGATACTATAAGCAATAGATGTAGTTTATTCTGTGTATGGAAGGACTGTAAGGTGTACATGTCCAACTGGCAGGTGTCATCTGACCTTGACCTCATTTTCATGGTTCAGTGGTTATAGTTAAGTTTTTGTGTTTTGGTCTGTTTTTCTTATACTGTATGCAATAGGTCTACTATATTTGGTGTATGGAATGAATGTAAGGTGTTCATGTCTAGCTGACAGGTGTCATATGACCTTGACCTCATATTCATGGTTTAGTGGTCAAAGTTAAGTTTTTGAGTTTTGGTCTTTTTTTCTAATACTATATGCAATATGTCAACTTTATTTGGTGTATGGAAATATTTTATGATCTATATGTCAGTTGCAAAGGTTTTATTCACGGTTCATTGCTCTGTGTTAATTTTGTTTGTTTAAGTCTGTTTTTCTTAAACTATAAGCAATAGGTCAACTATATTTGTTGTATGGAAGAATTGTAAGCTGTACATGTCAGCCAGGCATGGTTCATCTGACCTTGACCTCATTTTCATGGTTCAAAGGTCATTGTTAAGTTTTCTTGGTTTGTTAAATTTATGTGACAGTTGTAATAAAGCTTTATATTTAGGACTATCAACATAATATCAATGATAAATAAAGAAGGCGAGACATTTCAGTGTGTGCGCTCTTGTTTTAATAATACAACTGTCCTCGTTGACTTTATCAGCACTCTAAGATCGCTGCAGCATACATGTTTTTACAAACACATATACACTGAAAAATAATGAAATGAAATTCATTCATATCATAAAACAACATTTACTTAATGCTAATTTTAAGATCTGCAGAAAAACTTAATGCATTTACAATGATTAGAAATTTATACAAACAATTTTCACAGGGAGAGAGGGGGAAGCTTTACTGCACTAAGACTGAGCCTTGAATGGTCCAGCTATGAAAATGTATTTTCAATGTAAACTTTTTCCACAAATGACCAGTCCATCCTGTCATATAAAGAAACTTTAAATTCTTAACTTTGTTCAGGTGACTTTGTATGCCCCACCTACGATAGTAGAGGGGCATTATGTTTTCTGGTCTGTGCGTCCGTTCGTCTGTTCGTTCGTATGTTCGTTCGTCCGTCTGTCTGTTCTTTCGTCTGTCTGTCCAGCTTCAGGTTAAAGTTTTTGTTTTTTTAAAGCCAAATTAAACTTTTGACCCCAATTTCATTGTCAACTGAACATAGAAAATGAAAGTGCATTTTTCAGGTTAAAGTTTTTGGTCAAGGTAGTTTTTGATGAAGTTGAAGTCCAATCAACTTCAAACTTAGTACACATGTTCCCTATGATATTATCTTTCTAATTTTAATGCCTGATTATATTTTTAATCCAATTTTACGGTCCATTGAACATGGAAAATGATAGAGCGAGTGGGGCATCCATGTACTTTGGACACATTCTTGTTGTTATGCTAAAATAATTTAAATATAATGGTGAACATGAACAAATGATCCCAATATTTCAAACGATCTGTATACTTTTTTGTGATAATAGGATTTTAACTTTTTGAGTTATGGGACTTTGTAACTAAAACAGGGGGGTGTTTTTTCACATGTCGCGCTGTATTTCACAAACAATATATGATTATTGCTTAAAACTTTACACTCTTTTTTGGTGCATTAATCTTAAGATCTGTATACTTACATGATGATTCAAAATTTTATTTAAAATTATTGAGTTTTTTATATAAAAAAAAGCGGGGGTTTCACATGTCGCACCGTATATCAAAAACAATTTATGATTATTGCTTAAAACTTTACACACTCCTGAATTATTAATAATCTAAAGATCTGTTTACTTCTTTGGTGATGATTTGATGATTTGGTAATTTTTTTTTTTGAGTTATTGAGTTTTTGTAAAAAATGCAGTGTTTTTCACGTGTCCCACTGTATCTCAAAAACCATTAATGATAATTGCTTAAAACTTTACACTCTTATTAGTTAAATTAATCTAAAGATCTGTATAATTTTTGGCGATGATTCAAACTTTATTTTAGAGTTAATAAGTTTTTTTGTTTTAAAAAGGGGGGGGGGGGGGGGGGTCACATGTTGCGCTGTATCTCAGAAACTATTTATGATTATTGCTTAAAACCTCACACACAAGACGAAGGGCTTATCATTTGCTTGTGGCACAGCTGTTTATTCAATACTGAGTAATTTTTAAGCACCTTTCATATTGAGTTGTTATTCATTAACATTTTAGAATGTATTGAAATTTTCAGTATAGACCATTCTTTATTGTATGCTAAACAATCTCTGCAACCCAGCCAATGGATTCTTTGGTCCATTTTGTATATTTGATTATTTTTTTTGCATTACAGATGGTTTAATGGTAGAAGGCAAATTTGATGATGGAAAACCACATAGATTACAATATTGGAGGTCAGGAGGGGCAATGTATTTAAAGGTAAGGTCAAGGAGGTCAAATTGTTATGTTGCACAATGCATGCTGTAAACTTCTAACAACTAGTCTTCAATTTTTCAATATGAACTTTATGAAATTTTGTATTTTAGAAAATGAACTAATGATTTTGTTTTTAAAAATTAACAAAGTAAGTATTCCCTGTAAATAAGAATTTAGTTGAAGTAAAATGTATAAAAAATCCCATTTCCATTTTGGGATTCCATCATTAGTAAATATTTTACAGAAACACTAAGGATATCAAATCTTGATAAAATGATACTTTTTCAAACAAGAGAGTGTTACTCATCTACAATCTAATTGTATTATTGCTTAAAACGGCCATTTGGCATTTTGGTCAGTACAAGTTGAGATTTTTTTTGTGTCTGATCTAGTTGTATTATATAATTAAAGTCTTTGATAAGATGCCAAGTTAGGATTGGTGACAATATTTTTGTCAGTTTTAGTTGTGTAAGAGTTATAGAACTTTGTTCATGAAAAATAAGTGTGGTGTCTTATGCAGTTCAATAACTTTATTATGATTTGTCTGAATCTAGAGAGCCCCATTTCAATAATGATATTTTTGGCATTTGTGATTTCAGAGTTACAGAATATGGATAGTGATTCAGGGCCCTTTATCAGTGTTATTGAATCAATTACAAGTTTTTAGAATTGATAATTAATGGCCAGGTCATGTATTTGAATAGCTTATATTATGATACTGTAGATTCATTAATATTCGTTGGATACCAATTTTGGTGGATTTTGCGGATACAGGTTAATCGCAAAATTTAAAGATCAAGTAAAAGCAAATTTACTACAGGCTTGTATGCAGACTTTGGCAAAACCATGAAATAAGATATTCACAAACACATTAGTTTTCAATTATCCATGAAAATTAGTACCCAAGAAAATAAATGAATCCACAGTATTAAAAGATCTGATCTCAATCTGATTAAATTCATATAAGCAAGAATTGATTATGGTGCAAAAACCACACTCTATCTTATTTAATACTTCTATAAATATTGTACTGTCTGCTATCATATCTACAGATAGCGCCTCTATGAATATTGTATGTTTATAATCGTGTATACAGGTAGCGCCAGGTAATGTAAGTATCCTGCACATCTATGTGTCTCTCCTACATTGCTTTACACAACTTACTAAATGTTCCTTGACCTTTCAGGTAATAACTTCTTTGGAATTTGCAAAATGATATTTGTGGTGTACTTTGACAAAAAGAACTATTGTTCATGACAGACATTACATATAAAAAAGAACATGTGGTAAGATTGCCAATGAGATAACTGTCCACAAGAGACCAAGTGACACAGAAATTAACAACGATAGGTCACTGTGCAGTTCTTTACATGTAAAAATCAGTAGTGTATATGCCTAAGTGTATATAGAAAAGTATCAAATCATAATAAAATACTATTTTGAAACAGTGAAATTGCAAATTTATTCCTTTCCTTGAGATTTTTATGACTAATCTAAATACATAGAAATAAAAGATGTGATATGAATCTCAATGAGACAACTCTCCGTCCTAAGTAAAAAATTATAGGTCAAATTTCAGCCTTCAACAACCAAATGACAACCAATGGATAACAGGCGCCTGACTTAAGACAGGTGTTAATTAAAAAATGTGTGTGAATACAAAAAGCATTAAACTTCACCATAACAATAACAATTAACATAGTGAAGATGTTTGAATGATCACGGCCATGCTAAAATTTTTACATGTGTTTCTTTAAATTGTTTTGATTTTTTTTTTAGTAACAGAATAAAAAAAGTAGTAGCACATTGTTTATGATTTGTGTTTTTTTCATCGTTTTATTTCAACATTGATATTGTTTAACAATTGTTTGTTATTTCTTATTTTACCCAGAATGAAGACCTAATTTTATTACATTTATGTTGCCATGTCATATTTTACTTTATGTTGTTACTGTAATGCAATAGCCCTGTAGCATGAATAAAACCACGGAAGTTTGATTTTTTGTAGTTCAAACAGTTTTGTTAAATACCATAAAAACTGAAAATGTGTTCCAACTAGTTTTGTTTTGGAAGAACAATAATATTAAGTGTTGAAAAAATCATTGTTGTTTTAAAACCATAGTTTTCTTTGAAAAAAATTAATGAATGGCTTAATGTCAATTTTATTTGCATTTAAACGTTATTATAATTTCTGTATTACCCATAGACTAAGAAGAATAAAATAGTTTATAAAAAAACTGACATAAACTCTTTTTTTTCAAATGTATATCTGTAAAATTTATTCAAAATATGTTTGTATCATTGGAGCTTGATATATAGCTTTTTTAAAGTCTGTATGTAAATATCTGTGGATACCTTTTTGTGTTGTTGGGTTATTGTTCTACTGACACATGCCTCATATATCATTTATATCTCTAATGTGGGAAGACATGGGAAGAAAAAGTGAAAAAAATCATTTTATAATTGATGAAAAATCATGGGCTTGAGGAACATTGGGTAAATTTGAGCGTCACAGGAAAATGAGGGCATCTTAAGGGAGTGTGAAAATGGCATCCTGTCCTTGTCTTCATTTTTAATGTTGGTTGTTAACTGTTGAGTTCAGTGCAGGGTAAATTACATTATCTGTTAGACCAAGTGTTGACTGTCAGTTTAATAATTGCAGTTATCTTGGTTATTTGGATAGATCTAGTTTGACCTTGGTCATTTTGATACATATAGTTTGATCTTGGTTATTTTGATACATATAGTTTGACCTCGGTTATTTGGATAGATCTAGTTTGCTCTTGGTCATTTTGATATTTGATCTTGGCTATTTGGATACATATAGTTTGACCTTGGTTATTTGGATACATATAGTTTGATCTTGGCTATTTGGTTACATATAGTTTGACCTTGGTTATTTGGATACATATAGGTGGACCTTGGTTATTTTGATAGATCTAGTTTGCCCTTCATTATTTGGATAGATCAAGTTTGACCTTGGTTATTTGGATAGATCTAATTTGACCTTGGTTATTTTGATACATATAGTTTGACCTTAGTTATTTGGATACATATAGTTTGACCTTAGTTATTTGGATACATATAGTTTGACCTTGGTTATTTTGATACATATAGTTTGACCTTAGTTATTTGGATACATATAGTTTGACCATGATATAAAGTTTTTATATCTTTTCATTCTTGAACAATTAAGCAGACATGTAATTTCTGCCTGTCCTGTAGTTATAACAGTATATATGATATATTTTCAGGTTGATTATGTTGCGGAGGCAAGTGTTCCAAATACCCAGAAAAAATTGGACTGCCTTGATGTTATGATGCTTGGTGGTGTGGTACTACACAAAATTCCAAGCTATATAGATAGTACGAACACATTTGTTAACTTCTCAGGATGTCTCTCTGGTAGGTTATTTGTACAAATAATCTTAACATTAACTCATAGAATGAATATTATACAACTTTATGATTTCTTACTATTAGACATGTTCACCATAAGTTGATACCGAAACCAAAACCGATTCCAACACCTAACAAAAGTACTAAGGTCTGCATACATGGTTAGTATAATACTATTATTATTATATATAGTAATGGCATTGTTTGTTTCTCTCCATTTTTGGTATAAAAAAAAACAGTATTGATTCCAATTTTTATTTATATTTTTTTTTCGACCTCCTACCCTTCCTTTTTTAAGAAGAATCCTGTAAACCAACTATTAAAAAAAAAGTGGCCTAACATAAGTACTAAGGTAAATGGTAAATGTTAATAATGCTTGATTAGCTCAACCCTTTTAATCCATTATATTGTTTGAGATCAGAATACACTGGATGATATACAACTTCAATTCAACAATTAAAAGGATGTTGAATATATCAAAAAAATAAAGTTAAATTCAACGAGTATTAAATACACTAATGCAAATAATGTCAGAATTATGATGTACATTATTCATGAAACAAATTTCGTTGAAGGTTAAGATAAAGGCAACAGTAGTATACCGCTCTTCAAAAGTCATAATTCGATTGAGAGAAAACAAACAGTATATAGTTCTACATTGTACAATAGGTGCAATATCGTTCAGACTATTGGTGTGATTTTATCAAATTCGTGTTGAAATATAAAAATTCTACCTGACCCACTCAATATTTAACTTTGTTGAAAGGTCTGCTTGATTGTTCGCATCCAAACAACAAGGACTGTTTGATTCTGGAGCAAGTTTTGGATATATTCCATGAAATTTTGTTCAAGCTATATTGAAAATATCGAAAATGTGATGTACAGTAATGCTTATATCTATTTTATATAATATATTTGTTTTTGAAAAAAAATATTGATACCAACAAAACTATATATATATTGGATTCATTTGGGTTTCAGAGAAAAGAAGAATGTTAAATATGATGCTATTAGCACCACCAATGAGAACAACAAAAACATTTAAAAAAAAATAATTAGAAAAGGTTTTTGGCTTTCAAACTTTTTGTATCTGAGCGTCACTAGTTAATCTTGTGTGAACGAAACACACTTCTGGCGTATTAAATTGTAAACGTTGTGCCTTTTGTTAGCTATTATTGCTGTTTTTCTTTGTCCAATATGTTGTCCTATTTATTTTTATTGTAGTCCTGTAATGGAATATTGTCATTTAAGTGTAAAACAGTTATATTTAACATTGCCATTAAAGCGGGAGGTTTGGCATGCCCCAAAACCAGGAGAATGGCCATTGTTATATTATAGTTCTTTTCTGTGTGTGTTATATTTTAACGTTGTGTGCCTGTTATGTCATTTATTTCCTCTTATATTTGAGTGTGAAATCACATTGCTATAAGATGTGTCACAGTACTCTTCTATCTCAAATTCATGTATTTAGTGTTGATGTAATGTTGTGTCGTTGCTCTCTATGCGTTTCCCTCAGTTTTAGTTTGTAACCCAGATTTGTTTTTTCTTTCGATTTATGAGTTTCGAACAGCGGTATACCACTGTTGTCTTTATCTTTCATTAATTTCATTACAACCACAGCTTTTTTATAAACAAAAAAAAGGCCAACTGAAATGCAAAGACTGATGTTGTTATTTTGAAAAGTTTTAAAATTCACTGGATGTAGAAAAGACTTTTGAGCCCAATGCGATTGGACCACAAGGGATATTACCATCTCCTCGTGATTGTTACACAATGATTAATACCATACATCCGTCCGAACATCTTTTAGCAACATCATAAACTGTGAGGCAGCTACACAATCAAAATGCAAGAATCCACAATCAAGGCAGATGTGTCAATGAAAAGATTCATAAAAGAAGAGTTTGTGTAGAACATTCCATAATAAAAGGATAACTTACTAATTAAAAGGTTATCTTTATAAACATAGTCTGAACAATATTGCACCTATTATAGAACTATTTTCTGCTGTTTCCCTTTGACGAAACTTCCTTCATGATTAATGAACACAATAAATAAATTGTATCAGCATCTGTAATTGTATATTTCCTGCATAAGTGTATATTATAATGGTTGAATTTAATAAGCTAAGTTGATAGATTTGTGTCAATTGATGAATTGAAGTTATATTCCATCTAGTGTATTAAACCTAATAAACATATACCTTTACCTCACTACCATTTTTGGTTTCGGTATCAGTTTTGGCTTATGGTGAATATGCCTATTGTAAACTGTAAATTGCTGTTTTGCTTTTAAAAGTAAATTTAACATGATTATATTTGGTTGTGCCAAAGAGGGCTAACTAGGTTGTGATTTTGAATTTCTCTCTTGACAAGCTTGCAGTTGCTTATGATTATGATTTTAATCAAATATTGAATATACCAGATTTCCTGGTGAAATTGTGTTTTCATTACAGGAACTTTTGCTTCCTCCACAATAAAAGCTGGCTGAACACCAAAAAAAATGAAGAAACAGACTTACAATGGTTGACTAACATGCACCCTGTAATCACAAATCATATTTATTGGAAATACCAAATGATTTGAATTGTTGTACGCACCATGTTAGTTTGCTGTCATAATATCAAGTTGAAATTTGTTTTACCTATTTATTTTCATTATCCTTTTACTTTATTTTTTCAGAGGTATTGTTTACACCAGTGAAAGATGAACCATACATTATCAAGCCATTAAAAGAATTGAGAAGTGAGAACAACGATTCCTTCATTATACATGGGGATGGTATTGTGGGTTGTTCTTTAGAAAGTGACGAAGACCAACAAATGACAACCCAGTCAACATTTACAACAGAATGGGAAACAGATCAGGTATACAAATTTATATCTTTTTAAAATAATTTGTGTTTTCCTGTTAGTTTTAGTATACTGTGAATTCATTATTATTTGTTGTATACCAAATTTTCATGGTTTTCGTGGATACAGGTGAACCACGAATTCAAATGTTCAACGAATATAATATTTTCAATAGGCTTTATAAAAAGAGATGGGCAAAACCACAAAAACAAATATCCATGATTATGAAAGTTTTCAGCAATCCACGAAAATTTGACACCAACGAAAATAATGAATCCACAGTATTGCTATTTATTCAATTCAATGCATTAGATGACAGCAATCATGTTCATAGTTCAGAATTATGTATAGGCTTTTAGTTTAAGAAAATTAATTTTATTTGTACTTTTTATATCAAGTTAAATTATGTCTATGGCTATTGTTTATTTTTTCCATTCTCCAATTCATAATTTCTTTTTACAGCAGAGCAGATTTGACAAAGCACTGATTTCTAAGTTTACTTGTACATTTTTTAACAAAGTACTTAGAATAAGTATACAAGAAGAAATGTATTAGTAAAGTTTACTAATACATTTCTTCTTGTATACTTATTCTAAGTACTTTGTTAAAAAATGTACAAGCTCTTTCCACGTTATTTCTTCAACAAAATACTTGAAATGAACGTTAGATACAGGTATCAATGATACTTTTAGCATTTTTGAAGAAATGTAGGATGCATAATTGAATTTCCTACCTGTGCACATGCGCACACATGTTCTTGTTCATACAACGTAGTGCTGACGATTTTTCATTTAAAACGTTTTTAAATGATTTATCAAATCATGTTTATAAATGTATTTATTATATATTTTAAATCAGTTAGATACAAGCTGCTGAAATGTACGAAAATAATTGGGAATGGACCGATTAATTTATATATGATGTCCGGTACTAACTGAAAATAGTTTACCTGTCACCTGAATAGGTAGTTTTCAGCTGTCCAACAACTAATTAGCCTTGATTATAATTAGAAATTATTGAAGTAGGGGTTGTTTTGAAAGTAATTAATCATCATGTCACTTTTATGACCGGAAATGTATGGCTGTTAAAGGCAAAATGTTGGGTCAAAAAGATCGGGCATAGGACATTTGAGCGAAAAAGAAAAAAGCACATAGGGTCATTTGAGCGCCGACTTCATAGGACATTTGAGCGCCGGGATATTAACCTTACCTGAGTTTTCAGACAGGACATTTGAGCGAAATTTTCCCTGATAATTTTACACGAATTAAGATTTTTTTTTAAAAGTAAGAAAAAAAAGTAAGATTTAGTTATAAATATTTTTTATTTTATTTCACACCCGAGTAATTCGACCGGTTCTGGCTGGTTTATGTAAGTGAAATCCTAAGTTGATCTCTATTTACCAATCAATTCTACTATAATTCATTGGCTATGCAAATTTTCTTTGTTCTAAAATTCTTATATATATATCTATTAAGTGAAATGTCCCTTGGCACTTGAAGGAACAGAATCTCCGGGATTTACATTCGAAATACTGCCAGCAGGAAATTACGAGGGATTTTTATGTCAGAAGCCTGGGATATAAGTTCCAAGCCCAAACAGACTTGTAAATAATGCCGTTGCCGAGTTTTATGTTTTATGACAGTGCTTTGTTTTTAGTGCTTTGTTTACAATTAAAAGATGTTTTAATCTTTTTGTTGGTAAACTCCTGTTTTATGACTGTGCTTTGTTTTTAGTGCTTTGTTTTTTACAATTAAAATATGTTTTAATCTTTTTGTTGGTAAACTCCTCATTTAATGAACTATATTCGTAAGAAAATGTGGTATGATTGCCAATAAGACAATTCTCTATCCAAGACTTGTTTTCGCTCAAATGTCCTACGCTTATTCTTATTTTCGCTCAAATGTCCTAAAATTTAGGCGCTCAAATGTCCTATACTTTGGCGCTCAAACGTCCTTTTTTTTCGCTCAAATGTCCTGTCAATGCGCTCAAATGTCCATTGCCGAAAAGATCGTGAATTTATATTTTAAAATGACCGAAAAAGCCTTTGAAACTAAAAAGTATATGACCGTTTCATGCTTTGCCCAGCCGATCTTTTACCGGACATTATACAAATGACCGGCATATATGACCGTTTTGGAAGCCTTGTAGTAAACAATGGAAAGGGAACCTTAGATGTAACTCTTTACAATGTTTACTTTATTCAAAGACAGTTCCAGATCCAGAACTTTTCCTAAGGGGGGTTCGCTGACTGACCTAAGAGGGGCCCGTTCCAGTCATACTTCAATGATTCCCTATATATTCAACCAAATTTTTCACACGAAAGGAGGGGCCCGGGCCACCCAGGGCCCCCTGGATCCGCCTATGAAAGATGCTCAGGAATCCAGATAGTTAACTTTGTATACTGTGGATTGATCATTTTGTTTGACACCAATTATTGTCCGTTTTATGTGTACAGAGGCGAACCAGGAAATAAAATGTTCAACAAGTTACAAATTTTCCGTAGGCTTTGTAAGAGAGGTTGCTAAAGCTATGAAAACAAATATCCACAAAAATGCAAGTTTTTCTTAATCCATGTAAATTGATACCCACAAAAATAAATGAATCCTTACTAGTATGCAAATTTCATGTCTCAAGCTTGAATTTATATCTAATCTTTTCTTTTTCAACAGGATAGAACCATGCCACCTTGGAATCCTGGTCCAGCAGAAACTATTTATCTGAATGCTCCACCATCCACAACGGCTGTTACGACAACAACACCATTAACACCACGAACACCAGGACCTACCATACCAACTATTCCTAGATCTCCGGTATCAACTACTGACAGACTTAATGTTTCAAAATCTGCTATTGGTCATACTAAAATAGGGGGAACAGCTACTGATCTGGAAATTAGTAAGGAATAAATGATATACAGTTTGAGATTGTTTTTCGTTTCAGATCACTGAGTCCTTTTTGTCATTTCACTGGCAAGCACATAAGAGTCAACAAACAAATTTAATTTCATAACTGATGTATTATAGGGATTGTTTATACTTTAGCAAACTACAATCTAATTTTTTTTATAATGTTTTGAAACAATTATTTGACATAATTCAATTAGTATTTCCTAAAAATAAGCATTTCAGATAAATAACTCTTGTTTGGCAATTTGATTTCATGTTTTTTCTTTGGAGCATTTTGCAGTTACGAAATCTAGATTGTTAAAAAAAAATAATACCTTTTTCTGTATGATTTTATTACTGGTTTAATTCTATTTAAAGTTTATAATGTGAATCCAGCATTCCTATTTCAGACATTTTAAATATTTTTTTTATTTTTCAGTGATTGCCTTGGCGATAATTTGTGGTTTGATGTTGATATCTGTCCTTATTGCACTGTTCCTGTGTAAGAAACGAAAACGTGAACGCTATGTTATGAAGAAGGTACTTCCAGATGACCTTGAACTGAAAGTACCTCTGAACTATGCCGCTAGTCCACCACCTAGTCATAAACCTTACGATCATATAGCCAGACTTGACGAGTTCAGCATGATCTCTGTAACATTAGGACGTGAGTTTACAGAAATATTGTGTCTAGATAACACAAATCCAAAATGGTAAATTTGGAGCTTAAACATTTTTGACCTAAAATATAGTATGGTAACAAATAATGCACTGCTAAAAAAAAAAATTAAATTTCAGATGGGGTGATATAAAAACAAAAACTTTAACCTTGAAAGATCTAAATCATATTGTCAAAAATTGGTTTGAGACAAAAAAGATTAAAAGTTGATTTGTAAATGGGAGATATTTTTATTTTTAATTGATTTATGCCATAGAGCTATCTTTTGATGCTTAAATTGATTTATGTTCTATCCCCAGCAGCTAAGAGAAGAAAAGAAAATGGTGTTGGCCCTGGAACTGAGGTAAAAGCTCTATTTATATTTTTTCTGTAATCTACATCTATGTTTATACTGGCTGATTTACTGTATTTCAAAAAACATCATGTACTGAAAATGTCCACAATTTAAGTAAATATACTGTAATGTCAGAAATTATTGCGAGGTTTTTATTAAAGCCAACAATACTACTCATAGATTCAGTATATTAAGAACCGGCTTAAATCAAACAAACTTGAAACTACACCTTAAAAAAAATACCCAAATCATTGGTGATTTAATTGACAAGCAGCTGGATAAATGTCTAGCTATTCTTGTGGTATAGTGACCTATTTGTGTAAGAAGACATTACATGAAGCAGAGTTCACAAATCAGCTAACTAACTTTGATAATTTTTTGCAGCCATTGTTAAATGACAGTGACTTGTCTCCAGGAGAGTACCCTGTACAGTCCACATTTTATAACAAGAAGAAGAATAGACCAGCATCATCAATATCTGAAGTGTTAGAAGAAATAGAAAGACAAAAGAGAGAAAAAGGTGAAATAAAAAGTCATGGATAAGGTTTAAAAAAAAATAATTATATATTCCTTTATTTAAATTGTGTGGTTTTGCAAATTGCGTACACAGATTTAGTAATGTGTACTTTGTTAAACATTGAATTTGTTTTCATCCTCACACAAGAAACCTCTGCAAAATTGGTACACAAAGAATAATAATGAATCCATAGTACATCATATGCAATTGAATAGTGTGGAGGTGATGCTTTTAAATTTATGTTTAGCAAGTTTCCCTTATGAAAGCTTTCCATGTTGTTGCATTGATAGGATTTTATGGAAGCCTGGTATTTATTTTTATTAAAAGTTGACATTTATATAAGCAAGGAGGTTATATTAGAAGGAGAGAGGACGAAAGACGATAATTACACATAAAATGTTACCGACTTTTCTGTTATTGGGTTTTAATTAGATGAGATCAACCCTGTCACAGAGGGAGATTTTGTCCTAATTACATACCCGAGTAAGAACGGAAACACCCGAATTGTCATAAACTGACCGGATATACAATTATTGAAATGTTAATCTGATTTTTTGTGATACTTTTTATTAAATAATTAAAAATTTCAATTTTTTGTAAAAGAAAACTTATTACCAATAGAAATAAAACGAATATCCATCTCATTGCCGTCAATGTTAATATCAACAGTAATAACAGAAAGTCACTTTTACGTTGTTCCCGATAAATTTCTCTGTGTTTCAATTGCAAATATTCCTTCCGGCCGTTACCGGTCACCATAACTAAAGTACTTTGCATATTCGTATATTTTCTATGATTATTACCTGCCAATTCTCATAAGCAGAAATTGACAGGTGAAGCGAAAATCTTTGTTTAAAGCAATGTAGTGTTGAATAAAAATCGCTCACTAACTTTCCTTTAAACCCTCATAACTTTGTCATTTCTTTATCTTTTTTCACCGTAGACAGACGATTGATTTTGAAATTGTGCGTCCAATCTTTTTACCTATCATAAACACCTATACACTGCATTGTTACCGAAAATACACCTGAACTTTTATGATCCAGTCACTGATAACAATCACGTGACATATGTGATTTATCTAATAGCCCGAACTACACGCGGTAACAGCCCGGTACATCAGAGGGCCATGTCAAGTGGGTGATAAACATGTCGGTTTCTTTATAGTTTAACTATTTTTCTCTGATCGAACTGCTATCCTGGGGATGCTAATTTTGTATCAAGCAGAGTGTTCACTCTCCTTCTAATATAACCTCCTTGATATAAGTAACCCACTTTAAATCCTTTATTTTGGTTTAAACTTTACGATAATATTAGAATAGGTGGCTTGAATTTCTGTATTTATCCCAACCTAAATGACCGGAGGGAGGGGCTATTTTATCTGTCCTTCTTTCATTAAAGTTTAATCAGTCTTTTCTTAAGAACTACATTAAAGACTGACTTCATACTTTGTAATCCCTCTAAAATGTTATGAACTCTCCAACGTAAGAAGTAGAAATTGTGAACTCAAAATATAATAGCTATATACATAGTTTGAAAACAATCCTTTTTTTTTAAAAGTATTACTAAATCTTGTTTTTCAGATTGTGATGATAACTCCGGACCAGATGATGAAGTGAAGGAGAAACAAGGAGGAGAATTAGAATGGGACCCATTAAATGACCGGGCACCTCTAACATCAGTATGTGTTCACATTATTCTCATAAATGCACACTTTTTGAATGTGACAAGACTTCCAATGTGGATTTTTTACCTATAAAAAATACTAATTATGACAGGTTTATATGTGACACTAAGGACATAGTCTAAAAGATCTCCAGTTGGTTTACTGCTATAGTCAAAAGATTAAAATATGTACTGAGTTGTCTCCCTTCTAATTTTTATACCAAAAAAAAATTAAAATTAAAATCTACTGAAATTTTTAAAAATCTTGTAAAAATATTTAATATTTTTTTTAGAATCGACACAAAATATTTACTTTTTAGATAACATACAATATATACAATGGAAGTCTTGTAAATGTTGTTTTGTGGTAAATGGATGTACTTTTATTAGTATTACTAGTAACTAAAACAATTTTTATTATGTGTCAATATTTATTACAGCAGTAATTCATATTTTTAAATAACTAAAAATTAAACAGAGGTGATAGTTTGGGATATGGAATAATATTCATTTTCATAAAAGGTTCATTGTTGCTGAAAAATATTATTTAGAGTATTAAATGCATGGGTATATTTTTATGCACTTGGAAAAATGATCATCAATTAATCCATATTTACTAAATAATAATATTTTAGGTTCCACCGTTTGATACTATATCGGAGGTTGGTATACACAAGTCTTGTCGGTTTGGGTGCATCCATTGTAGAACTCTGTCTCATTGTCATATGTACTTGTCATTATAACATAAACGTGTTTGTGTCATTAATGAATTACTTTTAACAAATTGAACACCATTTTTCTTGACTGTTTATAACAACAAATCTCAACATATTGACATTCACTGATTATCTACTAACATCAAAAACATTAATCCATAACACACATATCAAAGGGAGATAATTACTTTTAACAAATTAAACACCAGTTTTTTTCAAGGTATATAGCAACAAATCTGTGATAACAATGCTGCATGACTGACAACTTTGACATAATCATTTCAACTTATTGACATTTCACCGATTATCTACTAACATATTGAACACATTAATCCACATAAAACACATGCTTTATTAAAGGGAGATAATTTTGAATTTGAATGTGAACATTTTTATTTAAGAAAATTGAACATATATTGTAGTTATCAAGAGTCAGTATCCCATCAGCATTTTCACAGTAATTTCACTACATTTTACTGTGGCATTTGATAAAAAAATCAAAAGAAGTCAATGTGAAACCCAATATATGTACTACAAAGATGTTTAGGAATCAATTTATTATGGGAATTCATCATGTGTTTTAGTTCTCTTCTCTCAATCTTTGTTCTATTTTATTTGATCTTAGTGTGTGTGTATATCTGTTTCGATCTGACTGTTGGTGTATTTTTATCTATAATATAGTACTCTATTGTGCCATTATGCCTACTGTTGTCTGTCTTTTTGTTCTTTTTTTTTGTTTGCCTAATTTTTACCTGCTTGACATTCCTTGCCTGATTCCTGCCTGGTGTAATAACTATTTGTATACAGACAAGCTTTTTTGACTTTTTGTTAATTGATTTATTTTAACACTTGCTGCCTATAAACTGTCATTCCAAATTTTTTTTGTATGTATAATTTTCCAACTTGCTACTGGTCATTTGTATCTTGACTTGCCACACTTTATAAGTTTCTAAAAAACAACTTAAAATGACTGTTTCCCATCAAATATGGGAGAGGGGTATACCATACTGACATTCCAATGATAACTAATATCTTTTTCTTATTTCTTTTCAAGGATATTAAAATTAAAAGAACCAAAAAACTTGTGGCAAGTCTTATCCTTTTGATGTTGTTCAATGTGAGAAATTGTTTATTCACATAAACATAGTGAACATGCTTATTACAAATCATTGCATCATTGCTGTAAGAAAAATGGCTTGAACTGTATAGCTTTATAAGAAGAATTATTTGATTATGAGAAGTCAAAATGTTTTAGACAACTGCTAATTAATAATAGTATAAATGCAAGTAATTAAAGTTAAGTAGTTGAAGCCATGTTTTATTTTCATAAACAAGGCAAATTGTTCTTTGTTTTTTTCCTGATCTGTTGCACCAAACACTCAATTTGTTTACAGTAACATTGTATCATTATTTGGGTTTATAACTTTTAAAATAAAAAAAGATGAACAGACCTCCCCCTCCCCTTATTTTGACTGCTTCTTGTTGATAATAAGTCAATATCAGGGGACATGTCACATGAAAGTATTGAAATTTTTTAAACTTTTCAGGGAATTTTCTTGATTTATGTGAAAAATTTATAAAATACATTTTCCCTCCATGAAAAAAAAAGTCTTCTAGTTTGGCTCCAGTCTGGAAAGAAACATTGAATTGAGTAATTTTTTAACCGAATGTTATTGGTGTTGTATGCTTTGTAGGATTTTATTTATCAAATGTTACCCTCACCTATTTTGAGTGTTATGGATGACATTGAGGAGCTGTCCCTTGAGAGCGCTAGCACGTTCGGTACTCTCGGTAGCATGAAGGTCGGTATTTGTAGTTCAGCTTTACCCAAGCTTTGTGTTTATAGCATGCAAATAAACCTTAGACCTATTGTAAGAATGAGCTAACTGCTTATTATTAAAACTTGTGTTAATCTTGTTACACCCTTCCAGCAATTTACCAAAATTAGATATTTCCTTATCAAATTGCTAATATTTTAGGTTCTCATCCAATTATGAATAACATTTCTTGAATGAATGTTTAAAATCTGTGTCATGAGAAATCTATTTGTGGTCATAAATGATTAAGACACATAGTTTCATATAAGATTTGAATGATGACCATTTTCATGGGTGTATCACCACACACTTAGGAAGTCCTTTATGTATTGTTTAACTACTTCCTCTAGTATTTTAATATGAATGTGCCTGTATACTAATCTTTCACAATGTAGTTAGTTGATTTTCAAAAGTTGTTTGCACTTATGATAACTTCACAGTATTACTTTGCTATCCATTCAAATGTTTGATGTGGTTGGATGTCATGTTTCAATCACTAAAACTAGTTTTGTTTTGTTGTTGTTCTTTGTTCTTTTCTCAGTCTCTCTATCCTCTTGAAACAAAGTAGCAGAGTAGACATTCATTTTGCTTTTCTCTCTCTTTAATATGTTTAACATGTTTTAATTGATTCCATTGTATTCAAATCAGAGCAGGGCCGGATCCAGCCATTTTAAAAAGGGGGGTTCCCAACCCAGGATAAAAGAGGGGTACAACTATATGTCCCCATTCAAATGCATTGATCGGCCAAAATAAAGGGGGGTTACAACCCCAGGAACCCTCCCCCTGGATCGGCCACTGCAGAGTGCATCATTTATTCTCAATTTTATTTTGTTGTGTTTTGTCAAGTTTATAGTTCTAAACAAGACAATTTGTTTCAGAGGGCCTTGTTAGAACTTGATTTTTGCACCCAGTTCATGTCAAATTGGGTTAAATGATAGAGGTTTAAAATGATTTCATATTGGAAACTAGTTTTAGGCACCATTGACGGGTAAGAACAAGAAGCTTTTTTATTATGATTGCCAGAGGTAAGGTCACACATCATTGAACTGGAGGGGGAGTTTGATTGTAAAGCCTACATATTTTAACTGTCGTAGAGAAAGCAACACAACCAAAGAGCTAAAAAAAACATTGCCATCAATGGGTCTTCGACACACAAAGAAAATCCAATACCTCAAGGCCTCATGAGACTATGTAGACTTTCTTGTTTCAAAGTCAAGTGACAAAGGTCAAGATCACAAAATTGTTCTGAGATTAAAAGCATGCAGTCCTGACAGAACTTGATTTTTGTCAAGGTATCTGGTAAAATGCTTGGTCAGAAAAAAAATCCTGTTAATTTTTTAGCCTTGATTTATAGCTTTAAGTGACATAAATATTACCACTATAAAACATCTAGTTTATATAGCTATCGAGTATGTTCCAAATTTACTTCCATGTTCCTTATTTGAGCATAACACTGACCAATTTCAAAGTTGAATGTCAGGGTCATTGAATGACTTGAACAAAACCTGAAGTTATTGTGCAAACATGTTGATCTACTTTGTCTTTCTTTTCTTGTGTGAAAAACTATATCTAATGCTATGTTCTCTTTTAATTTTACTTTCAAATAAAATTATTGTTTTAAATGGTTTTATTTTCAGGATCACAAATATTCATAATTAAAAAACATAATGGTATTTTGAATTATGTTTTTTTTATAATATTATTTATTTTCATTTTTGACAGACTGTGTTGACTTGTAAAAAAACACACCAATAAATGTGTTTTATTAACATGATGTAGGAAATATATCTTGATGATAAAATCCTATTTATTTGTATGTACCTAGTGAAAAATTATTATGAAATATTCTGACTTATGAGTACTTTTTGTTGCACAATTTTTCTCAAAAAAGGCACAGTATTTTAGTGAGTCATAATACTTAGATATCTCTAAGCATGGTAGGGGATCATGATATCTATAATAAGTAAATCAGTTTTAACACTAGTAATTGCATAGGTATTTTATCAAAGAAAGCCTTCTGTTTGTTTAGACAAGATGTTAGTCTAAGATAGTAATTCACAAAGCACCACCATCAGGCTAAGAGACAATGAGTCACTATCATCATAATGACAGGTTCAATATAATTTGTGAAATGATAACTTTATATGGTCAGTGTCGCTTATGTATTTTCATCTTTAAAATCTGGTCATTGACACTGAAATCTTCATTCTTCGTTAAGAGGGTCAATATCTCAAAGCACTTATCAAGTATTGACCTTTCAACAAAAAACCTGTTAAAAATAAGCTGCTTAGGTTAAGTTACAAATATTGTTTCAATGTATATTCATTATTCACACAAGGCAGCTGTCTATATCACCAGATTTAAACTTGTCTATTTGAAATGTTTTCTTTTGATTATTGTCTTGTCATATACAACTAATCCAACCGTTATATAATATCAAAGTATCGTTTACATAATAATCATAATTTTAATTTTCATCCTTATATGGTTGTAAATTTGTAACCTTTACACAGAAATGAAAATTTTAAAACTGAACTAACAATCATAAAATGCCATAATATCATGAAATAATTTCTACTGTGTATCTTAAGCTGATGTACAATTATAGTGTTAACAATAAAAATTATACAAACCAAATAATAAGATGGACCTGACTTAACATTTTGGGATAATATCCCATTATCATGATATAAATAAAATCATGAAGCAAAAAAAAAAGATCAGTTTACAAATTACAAATAAGTTTAGATTTATTCATTTTCAATGTACAATTTTGGACCTCTATTCAGATTAAGAATTTTTAAACTTCTTATTGCAAATGTACAGTACAGATGATGTACTTGAATCTGCTGTGTGGTGTAAGATTTTGCTCTATATTAAGGGCATACGATACAGTTTTGATCTTGTATTTACAAGTTCATGAAAATTTGCATATAGGCTATTTTTTACCTGATTAAATTAAATAAGTAATAAAAAATATACCTTCATGTGCTACTTTTTGAGTAAAATGAGATCGAAATTTTGTATATTTTATCAAAATTCAGATTTGTGGCCGTAATTTCTTTTTCGAAAGAAAGACATAACTTTTTTGTTATAAAAGATAAACACAAATTGTTTTTTGTTAAATGATCGGTAATTTCTACATTTTATTAATATCCTTAAAAATATGCATTTTTTTATTCAAAAATAACTCATATTTATCAAATGTTCATGAATTGCGGAAAAAAACGTCATTTTTTACTGCATGTTTATCAAAATAAAAAAAAATCCTCTATTTACAGTTTTATAAAATTTGGGTCAAATAATCTCCTAGCAAAATGAAACAAAATGCCGTTTTGAAAAATAGGGGTCCATGAACTCGTTTTCAAATTAAACCAGTTTGAATGATAAAAATCAGTCGAAAAATGCATCTTTTCCCGATAAGTCACAGTTTGACGTCGCGAAAATAACAAATTACGTTAGCAACGTCGTTACCTTCTCTGTAACTGTATCGTATGCCCTTAAAGGCTTTGCGACATTGAGATGAAAAAGAACAATAAAAGTACTGTTTCTTTGCTTTAGGGTTCTTGCTTTCTGCAGCATTAATAAAGAATTTATGGTCCTTAAACTGAAAATTAGTAGTATTGAAAATGTCTCAAGGTAATTTTTCTCACACATATTCCATAAGGATTGAGAATCGTACCAAAAGTCAAATGAATTTGTATGCATTCATGGCATAAAATATATTAAATTTCCATTCTTAAATTTTGGATCCCTATCCAATTTCAAAGTTTGTAAAATCTTATGTTCATCTAGATATGATGATGCTAGCATGTTGGGCCACAGGAAAGTCAAGGATTGGCAGTGTGAATTGAGCTTTTGCTTTTTTATAAATAAAATCAATCTTGTAGGATCACAGAATGATCTGGTGTGGCATTAATTCTTTCAATTCAAAAACAAAAAATACAGGTCAGAGAAACAATATACTTAAACTAAGTTAACTGATTTGTGCCTTTGATAATCAATCAACATAGAATCCTGGAGCACTTTTAGAATAAGTGAGATGATGGAATGATGTGTATTTGCTGTTTTTTCATCATATTTTCTATGTATTCCCATTTGTTTATTTATCTTTGTCATAAAAGTTGTAAAATGATTTCATGAATTAATTTTTTTTCTAGAAGGTAATATCTTCCTTCCAAGTTTGTTTACTTTATTTTCCATTACAATTAATCTTTTATGTTACATTTGAAGGATCAACGATCATATGATTTTTTTTTAAAGATAGATATTATTTATTTTATGCAGAAACAAGAAGAAGATGGGTCTGATGCTGATCCTTTACAAGTATTAGAGCAACAGAAAGAATTAGCTATGGATGGCAATGGGGACAGCGGTTACGAGGCAGAATCACGGAAAGACCCAGATGAAGAAATAATCAATATTACGCCACCTTCTCCAAATAAAATGTACATGTATGACATTTCAGGACAAACTCCTAACAACTGGACCTCAACACCGAATCGTAAATTATTAGAATATGAGGAATGTGGTACTTAGAGAATGTTTATCTTGTTGCTAGGGGAACAACTTATAAACTATATAAAGGACTGTGCTCTCCATGGCTGGCTTTGTTAATGCTTTTATGATCAGAGTATAAGAGTCGAATGGAAAATCTTTGGAGGCTGTACATGTTTATAAAAGGGAGCTAACTCTTTATGTTTGCCTGATGTATTATGTTGTATGATTGACTGCTGAATATGGAATATAAATCCTCTGATTGAGATCCATTTTGTTCTGCAATATATGTTTCTATTTATTACGATTCAGTTGCATTAATTTCAAATCTATCTGTATATTTTTATATGGATAAAAAGTCAACAGAATGCTAAATTTAAACAACTAAATGTTTAAAAAATATTTAATGTTTCAAAGGCAGCTACCATAGTGCATTCTAAATACTTAGGCCAGTACAGGGTAAATGGACTACCAGTAGTTCTTCAATGTGGAGGCAAAAACAAAGCAGCATCTATTTTTGTGAATTTTAAATATGTTTTGCTTGCTGGACATTAGATGTGATGAAAAATAATAGTGTATTTACCAAGCAAAGTCTCATAATATTGGCTATCAATAAAAGGAGAGTAATGTCAAAAAATGAAATTGCTACTGAACAACAAAACAAAAAACACCAAAGATATGAAAGAAAACCATACACAAGATTCTTGATACTATTAGTTTTAGGGTTCAAACTTGTTTTAACTTGTCCAAGATCACTCAACCCCCTTTTAATGACAGAAGAAAGATACAATACAATTAAAATCAGTTCAGAGAAAGCTAAACTCAATTAAATTAAAAAAACACAAAGATATGAAAGAAAACCATACACAAGATCCTTGATAATAACAATCACGTTGGTATTTTGAAGGTATACACTTGTTTTACCTTTTTTAACATTACCTTAATAACCCTTATTTTTTTTTAAACTTGATTAAGGGATTAGCAGAAGGAATAGGGAAAAACAATTCAATTCAGTTTCAAATCAGATTCAAGTTACAAAATCAGTTCAGAGAAAGCATAACTTTATTAAATCAATATTACAAAGGACAACGATAGTGTCCACATTACACAATCACAATAAATACTTTATCATAAATGCTTGCATTTACTCAGAGCAAGCTCCTAATTAAAACTTTTTCAAGCTCTAAATTACTCCTTCATACATTCTGAGCTGGTTACCTGTCTCAAAGTTATTTATAGATGAACCTCACTTCTTCATTGGTTGAGAGTTGAAAATATGCATTAATGTTGTTATTGTGTACCTCTTATTTGCATTAAATGCAATTCCTGAGTATTTCACATTTTATTTTTATTGATTTTACATAATTTATTATTCATTGTTGTTACTTTCGTAACCTATTTTGCATATGACACATTGTTACAATTTTCACTTTATTGCATTTTACTTTGATTTTACAACTATGAAATAATGTACAAGTATATTTATAAATTCTTCAATCTATTGTCTTTGTTTTCTTTTTCTTTAGACAGAATCAAGAAAAAAAATCTTGGATATCTACTAACAAAGCTCTTTATATTTATATGAACTGTTTAGTTGACTGCTAGGTGTGTTTTTGGATATTTGTGTTGTTTGCACTTTCACAAAATTGTTCAAAAAAAAAACCATTGTATTGTTGTTGGTTGAAGTCTGTTTTTTGTATCTGTTTTTCTTAATTGTTTGTCTTAAGTCTGGCCATTGTTTTTTTAGTTTGAGTTGTTTTACATTTTTTCATGTTGTGGCATTTTAGAGTTTTCCACAAAAGAAGAGTAACTTGCTACAAGTGTTCATTGATTGACACTTTGTAATGTTAAGTGTTCATGGATTGACATTGTGTAATGTGAAGTGTAACAAATGACCACATTGTGAACTAAAGTGGGGATATGAAAACCACAGATATTGATATGATAAGTAGATCTATGATTCATAGACACAAGATGACAGTTTTCAATTATGCATGTTGTAATGAAATTAGGAGCATCTTCTTTAAATGCCAGAGAAACAAGATGTATACTGGTTTTGGGTAAAGATTTTCAAGTTACAAAATGATGTAAAATGTGTCAAGAAAATTACATTACTTTTGGAAAGGAAATATCTGTTCTAAAAATATCAATGATGTCATTGTTAGTCATCTTTTAAAGTTGGAGTTATCTTCCTTTGTCTAGAATTTAGTTGAACCAATACTTTATACTTCCACTGATACATTAAGGTTTATGTACCCTTCTGTGGCCATTTTTGTACGAACTTTTCAAACTTCAATTGTATCAAAACTACAGATATAATGAATAAAAGAGATAGGCCATTTTGTACATATTCCAAGGGGAAACTTGATGCAAAGCATTTTATTTTTACTGTTCCATTGCATTTAATAGAAAAAGAGGACTTTGTGGCAAATTAATCAAGATTTTTATAGAAAATCCTCAGCCTTTATCCTTGTAGTCTCATATTTGGCAATTTGATGACTCATAGATATAGGATTATTGCATGCAGTGCTAGCATTGATTTCCTTAATAAAAGTTTATAAATGTAGTTTTTGGTTGAAATGGTTAAATATGGCCAAAATCAAGTACACCTTTTAGGGTGCGCTCGACTTTAGTGACTCAGCACGAGGTGTTTTGGAATTTACAAGTTGCTTAGAACTTTTTGTAAAAAATAAACACTAGCACATCATAGAAAATCAAGTGAGTAATTAATGTTTCAAATTTTATAACAAAAATCTCTGTATTAAAGGCTGTGGATTTTCTATAAAAATCTTGATTTATTTGCCACAAAGTCCTCTTTTTCTATCAAATGCAATGAAACAGTAAAAATGTATGCTTTGCATCAAGTTTCCCCTTGGAACATGTACTAAATGGCATATCTCAATTATTTATTATATCTGTAGTTTTGATACAATTGAGGTTTGAAAAATTCATACAAAAATGGCTACAGACGGGTACATAAACCTTAAAACAATCTTTACCCTTCAGTGCTTACAAGCAATTTGATTTAGACTTTTAGTGTAACCATCTAAAAAAACTGCCAACATCTTAATATGTGCACAAAATGAGGTGCACATATTAAATACATGGCAGAGTAGATAAAATTTCTTTAAAAAAGTTTTGTATTGTTAATTATAATTTGCACAGTGTTTTTGTACAAGTTAAAAAAAAAATTTACACCTACCTTCATGCAACGGGTTATTAAAGTCTATTTTCTTAATTGTATCCGTTTAATGCCTTTAATTCATATTTAAATACTTTAACTTATCATTTAGTGCGATTCTCTTTGTCCTGGAAATGGACATGATAATCCCTAAATGGTTTAAATTCTGTTTTTATTTTTCTCCTGGTACCAAAATCATATTAATAGAAAGACTTTCTGTGTTCTGAGAATGTTGTTTGTATCAATGCTAACTAGTATAAGACTGTCTGTTCTGACAATGGTGTGTGTATCAATGCTAACTAGTATGAGACTGTCTGTGTTCTGACAATGGTGTGTGTATCAATGCTTACTAGTATAAGACTGTCTGTGTTCTGACAATGGTGTGTGTATCAATACTTACTAGTATAAGACTGTCTGTGGTCTGATAATGGTGTGTGTATCAATGCTTACTAGTATAAGACTGTCTGTGTTCTGACAATGGTGTGTGTATCAATGCTGACTAGAATAAGACTTTCTGTGTTCTGACAATGGTGTGTGTATCAATGCTTACTAGTATAAGACTGTCTGTGTTCTGACAATGGTGTGTGTATCAATGCTGACTAGTATAAGACTGTCTGTGTTCTGACAATGGTGTGTGTATCAATGCTTACTAGTATAAGACTTTCTGTGTTCTGGCAATGGTGTGTGTATCAATGCTAACTAGTATGAGACTGTCTGTGTTCTGACAATGGTGTGTGTATCAATGCTTGCTAGTATGAGACTGTCTGTGTTCTGAAAATGGTGTGTGTATCAATGCTTACTAGTATAAGACTGTCTGTGTTCTGACAATGGTGTGTGTATCAATGCTTGCTAGTATAAGACTGTCTGTGTTCTGACAATGGTGTGTGTATCAATGCTTGCTAGTATGAGACTGTCTGTGTTCTGACAATGGTGTGTGTATCAATGCTTACTAGTATAAGACTGTCTGTGTTCTGACAATGGTGTGTGTATCAATGCTGACTAGAATAAGACTTTCTGTGTTCTGACAATGGTGTGTGTATCAATGCTTACTAGTATAAGACTGTCTGTGTTCTGACAATGGTGTGTGTATCAATGCTGACTAGTATAAGACTGTCTGTGTTCTGACAATGGTGTGTGTATCAATGCTTACTAGTATAAGACTTTCTGTGTTCTGGCAATGGTGTGTGTATCAATGCTAACTAGTATGAGACTGTCTGTGTTCTGACAATGGTGTGTGTATCAATGCTTGCTAGTATGAGACTGTCTGTGTTCTGAAAATGGTGTGTGTATCAATGCTTACTAGTATAAGACTGTCTGTGTTCTGACAATGGTGTGTGTATCAATGCTTACTAGTATAAGACTGTCTGTGTTCTGACAATGGTGTGTGTATCAATGCTTACTAGTATAAGACTGTCTGTGTTCTGACAATGGTGTGTGTATCAATGCTTACTAGTATAAGACTGTCTGTGTTCTGACAATGGTGTGTGTATCAATGCTTACTAGTATAAGACGAGATTCACTTGTTGTCGAGTATCGAGTTGCGAGTTAAGAAAATCGAGTTGCGAGTTTAAAAAGTCGAGTTGCGAGTTACGAATGTCGAGTTGCGAGTTACAAAAGTCGAGTTGCGAGTTACAAAAGTCGAGTTGCGAGTTACTAAAGTCGAGTTGCGAGTTACAAAAGTCGAGTTGCGAGTTAAGAAAGTCGAGTTGCGAGTTACGAAAGTCGAGTTGCGAGTTACAAAAGTCGAGTTGCGAGTTACAAAAGTCGAGTTGCGAGTTAAGGAAGTCGAGTTGCGAGTTACGAAAGTCGAGTTGCGAGTTACAAAAGTCGAGTTGCGAGTTACAAAAGTCGAGTTGCGAGTTTAGAAAGTCGAGTTGCGAGTTACAAAAGTCGAGTTGCGAGTTAAGAAAGTCGAGTTGCGAGTTACAAAAGTCGAGTTGCGAGTTAAGAAAGTCGAGTTGCGAGTTACAAAAGTCGAATTGCGTAAAAATGTGGAAACTAAAATATTTTAATTTTTTGGTGTAACTGTATAACATTTTGGAATGATGATTGCTTATAGAATTGTACATAGTGTTGTTGATTATTTTTGTGGTTTGGACTTTATCTGAGTCTCTTGTAAAAATGAAATGGACTAGATGATAACTACGTATAGTATTTTCTGAAGAAGCAGATAGCCTTTTGAAAAACAGCAGATGGCTTGCCGTTTAATTATTTTTAAATTTCATACATAGCACCGTCGTATTAAACTTAAAGGGAGATAGCAACTAAACAATAAAAAAGGCAAACCGAACATCAGTAAAGACGCTTGCACCATTCTAAAAAAATGTTAACATGACATAGGTTATATGGTTTATTACAACAGAGAGCTCATATATATGCTTTAAATACAAATAATAATGTGCGATGTGAACTAGCACAATTCTAAAACTGTATCGGGAACGACAATTATGATGATAATTTATAACATGTATACGCATGATAACGTCTGTAAAATTACCAAATAGACAGCACTGAACGATCTAAATATTTGAAATTGAAAGACTTTTTTTATTGTATAAAATTCAAGATTTAGTAAAAGTTTAATCTGACGAGACTCAAAGATGATTCATTTCACATCAGAATCTGACTGACGAAGGATATCTGTTATCCGAAATATTTATAAATAATTACATTTATAGTTACCTTTTTTTGTATTTGGAGTTGTTGTGTACACTTTTTTAGGCGTTTATATATATATATATATATATATATAAGTACGTCTGAGTCAGTAACAACCCTACAACAGATGTATCCATCGGATCGCCATCAATGATGGTGATACATGGCTGTGTACATAATGTATATACAACTCGTCTAAACATCAACCCAACAATGTTAGATCTGTAAATTTGCTTTCGCAAATTTTTGGTTCTTCCCTCGCCGGGATTCGAACCCATGCTACTGTGATATCGTGACACCAAATCGCCTGCACTGCAGCCGTCCCGCTAGACCACACGACCACCTGGGCTCTCAAAAAAAGAGCTTTCGGTGGCCATATGTTACCTTTCCACGTCAGTTTTAATCTAGCGGCGTACTACAGTACATGATATATAAGGCATGAAGATGTTATTGTT
The DNA here is from genome assembly GCF_036588685.1 of Mytilus trossulus. Lineage (NCBI taxonomy): Eukaryota > Metazoa > Mollusca > Bivalvia > Mytilida > Mytilidae > Mytilus > Mytilus trossulus. The sequence continues at coordinate 13,680,358 of NC_086373.1, forward strand.
ACAGATCAGCTAAATTATCTATAGTAAAGGATCCTACAAATTAATGTAAGATACAGTCACAGAAAATAATTATATTCATAAGTACGTCTGAGTCAGTAACAACCCTACAACAGATGTATCCATCGGATCGCCATCAATGATGGTGATACATGGCTGTGTACATAATGTATATACAACTCGTCTAAACATCAACCCAACAATGTTAGATCTGTAAATTTGCTTTCGCAAATTTTTGGTTCTTCCCTCGCCGGGATTCGAACCCATGCTACTGTGATATCGTGACACCAAATCGCCTGCACTGCAGCCGTCCCGCTAGACCACACGACCACCTGGGCTCTCAAAAAAAGAGCTTTCGGTGGCCATATGTTACCTTTCCACGTCAGTTTTAATCTAGCGGCGTACTACAGTACATGATATATAAGGCATGAAGATGTTATTGTTACAGATCAGCTAAATTATCTATAGTAAAGGATCCTACAAATTAATGTAAGATACAGTCACAGAAAATAATTATATTCATAAGTACGTCTGAGTCAGTAACAACCCTACAACAGATGTATCCATCGGATCGCCATCAATGATGGTGATACATGGCTGTGTACATAATGTATATACAACTCGTCTAAACATCAACCCAACAATGTTAGATCTGTAAATTTGCTTTCGCAAATTTTTGGTTCTTCCCTCGCCGGGATTCGAACCCATGCTACTGTGATATCGTGACAGTACTTATGAATATAATTATTTTCTGTGACTGTATCTTACATTAATTTGTAGGATCCTTTACTATAGATAATTTAGCTGATCTGTAACAATAACATCTTCATGCCTTATATATCATGTACTGTAGTACGCCGCTAGATTAAAACTGACGTGGAAAGGTAACATATGGCCACCGAAAGCTCTTTTTTTGAGAGCCCAGGTGGTCGTGTGGTCTAGCGGGACGGCTGCAGTGCAGGCGATTTGGTGTCACGATATCACAGTAGCATGGGTTCGAATCCCGGCGAGGGAAGAACCAAAAATTTGCGAAAGCAAATTTACAGATCTAACATTGTTGGGTTGATGTTTAGACGAGTTGTATATATATATATATATATATATATATATATGTTATAGAGTAAAATTACTTGGATTGTAAGATGATGAAGTTCGCAATTTGAATATTGCTTATAGTGATTTTTTGTATAAGTTAACTCTCCCTTTCCACGCTTAAAAAGTCAATATACATTTTAAACCTAGATATTTATAATTGTAAACACATTCTATTATATCTTTTTCGCAATACAAATATTCTTTTAAAAGTTTTCCAGGTTTGTTAAACATATTAACTTTGGTTTTAGATAGATTGACCTCTAAACACCTTTTTACAGTACAGGATAAACTATCAAGTCGTTTTTGAAAGACTTGCCTTGGAACTAGACAAAAAATAACAAGATCCTCTGAATACATGAGGCAGTCAATTCTGCGGTAATTTATATCAACAGCATCTGGGGTTTCATTAAATGCATGCGGTAAAATTCGTTTATAAAAATATTGAAAAGGTTGGGATTCAAAATATCCTCTTAGTTTACTCCAATTTGGGAATAAAAATTAGAAGTAAGCACATAGTCTATTTTAGCACATAATTCACTTTTATTGTACATATCTCTCACGATTGCATGGAAATTACTACCTATGTTTGGCGGCAAAAACACACGTTTTTCAAAACGATGGATGAAATAATGAAAACGGAAAAGATCGATCTTCAATCGGTCTTAAAAAGTCTACTTCCAGATATCGATGTAGTTCTAAAAAGATCAATCTTATTTGAATCGATCTTTTTTCAAGTGTAAATGCTTAGATCGATCGCTTTTTTCAGGTGAATGTTATATTCAGATATGAAAATAAATCTGCGCATGTTCGGCGTGTTTAAAAATGATGGATGGAATACGAAAAGTAAACATAGATTCGTTTTTTTTTTATTATCTTCTAAATCAATATATAAGTTCTATTTGTTTGCTGCAAATCCTCATCTTCAAACGCATTGGCCGTTCGTTATTTAGCGATAGTCTACACACATATCTTTGTTTAATGACTTGTGATGTATGATCAAAACTAATGATTAATAAGTCCATACGAAATTTCAATGAGCAAACTATTTTCTCAATGATTTTTGCAATGTGTTATAGTTCGCGCGAGATGCAGAATTTCCTTTACTATTCTATTTTTATGATTATTTGTTTACGAAAGGTAATTTATGGTCAGATCGGTTCGTTTTATGTTGTAGTGTAAACGCATTGGATTAAATAAGATCGATCTCGTCCATTAGGATACATTATTTTTTTTAAATGCTTCCAGAACTTAACTTATATTAGACTCTTATAAATAAGTATCACATATAACTGTTTCAAATCCCACAATCACGGGAATAACTAAGTTCGGGTACATGTACATGCATGTTTTATTTATCAAATGTGAATCAAACCTGAAAATTCGGTGTAAACAATATTTTTGTAACTCGCAACTCGACTTTCTTAACTCGCAAACTCGACTTTTGTAACTCGCAACTCGACTTTTGTAACTCGCAACTCGACTTTTGTAACTCGCAACTCCGCTTTTGTAACTCGCAACTCGACTTTCGTAACTCGCAACTCGACTTTCGTAACTCGCAACTCGACTTTTGTAACTCGCAACTCGACTTTCCTAACTCGCAACTCGACTTTTGTAACTCGCAACTCGACTTTTGTAACTCGAAACTCGACTTTCGTAACTCGCAACTCGACTTTTGTAACTCGCAACTCGACTTTCCTAACTCGCAACTCGACTTTCCTAACTCGCAACTCGAATTTTGTAACTCGCAACTCGACTTTTGTAACTCGCAACTCGACTTTTATAACTCGTAACTCGACTTTCTTAACTCGCAACTTGCAACTCGACGATAAGAAACCCTCGTATAAGACTGTCTGTGTTCTGACAATGGTGTGTGTATCAATGCTTACTAGTATAAGACTGTCTGTGTTCTGACAATGGTGTGTGTATCAATGCTTACTAGTATAAGACTGTCTGTGTTCTGACAATGGTGTGTGTATCAATGCTTACTAGTATAAGACTGTCTGTGTTCTGACAATGGTGTGTGTATCAATGCTTACTAGTATAAGAATGTCTGTGTTCTGACAATGGTGTGTGTATCAATGCTTACTAGTATAAGACTGTCTGTGTTCTGACAATGGTGTTTGTATCAATGCTTACTAGTATAAGACTGGCCGTGTTCTGACAATGATGTGTGTATCAATGCTTACTTGTATAAGACTGTCTGTGTTCTGACAATGGTGTTTGTATCATTGCTTACTAGTATGAGACTGTTTGTGTTCTGACAATGGTGTTTGTATCGTTGCTAACTAGTATAAAACTGTCTGTGTTCTGACAATGGTGTGTGTATCAATGCTTACTAGTATGAGACTGTCTCATATAGTTGTGTAAACATGACAGAAATATGCAAAACAAATACTGTGTGCTTGCATCATCCACTTGTGTTATGCGGTTCATAAAACACTCATTACTTGTATACAGTTTGTACACAATATATATGTTACAGGCATTTTCTAAATTTAGGCATTTTGTAAAATGACTGAAATTTTTAGGCATTTTCTAAAATGCCTGCATGATTTAGGCATTTTACAAATTGACTATTTTTTCAGTCATTTTATAGAATGCCTGAAAAAAATGTAAGGCATTTTACAAAATGCCTAAAGGATTAAAACTGAATGGAATGCACTCAATATTTAACGACTTGAAATATCAAATAGATAATTCTATTCTATCATTAAATATAGCATGCAATTTAAACAGTTGCAGTTTTATAATTGTAATTAAATCATTTACATAAACACTGAAGATGACTTTTATTTGTTGTACATGTAATGTTTGGGTGACAGCGACTGTTATATTTTTGTCTTGACTTCTTGGAAACACAACTCTTAGTATTACATCTAGTCTTACCACTAGCACTACAGCCACATTTTGTAACCCTGACCATCACGAAAAGAAACTTTACTGAAAGCTTTTCTAAAGGATATTTCATTATCATAATTGCAGATTGAATAGCAATAACCAGGCAGTTCAAACTGATTCCTGGTGTAAAGTCCACGTTGTATTCCATCTTTAATTTCCAGTTCAATGAATTGGTGCATGCTAAATTTCCAGTGGCAAATATTTCATGAACATTCAATAGGTCTATGAGACAACTTAATGGTAAAAGAAGTTGTTAACTCATTTTTTATGTGATTATGTACTTGTTTTTACTTGACTAATTGTTAAAATATTACTTGAGTACATCATATTTTTATTTTCAATATTTGCAAGATGAGCAATTCAGGAGTAGTTTCACCAAAAAATTAAGACTAAGGTTGATCGCAATTCATGAACAATCCAGTATTTTTACGACCAATCTTATTAATAAGATTTTTTTGTGAAACCGACGCCTGGCTCCTAGGAATCTACAGAATTGACACTTGTTTTGAAAACTTTTAAATAAGTTATAACTCAACAGAAGAAATGCACCTAGTTTTGCATATGATAATAACCAGAGGAATGTCCTTTTATTCCAATCTTAAATTTGTTCAAAATAGTTTCATAGTTTTCTCTGTTCCATATAACACTTTTCTGATCAGAATCAACATTTTCAATTAGTTGGTTTGTAAATCTTTGTTCAGGTGTAAGAACAAAAATTGCCCTTCTGCCATAATGAAAGAAGATCGTTAATGACAGAGTTAGTACAAACTCGGAGTTGTTGCTCTATGGAGTTTCTAATTATAGTAAAACATAAAAACTTAACCTGCAGGCTACATTTTTAAAGAATAATCTTAACTTTATTTTACTCAACACTTTCTTGTAGCTTTACAATATATTTCTATCATCTATTTCATGTATTTCATATCTACACAATTTGCCTGAAACAGACCAGGCAATTTGTGAAATTTTCATTAAAAATTTCAGGCATTTTACAAAATGACTAGGTTTTTTTAGGCATTTTGTAAAATGCCTAAATTTAGAAAATGCCTGTAACATATACATAAAAACACCAAGAAAATTAGAAGATTTGATGCTTTCCATGATATTACATTTAGCTTCTTCCATTGAGGATGTTGATGAAAATTACCGTCTAGAAATGCTGCTTTGATATCCAAAGATATAGATATGTACACAAATTGATGTATACAATGTTCATGGTGGATCCAGGTAAACCCTGAATTTCAATTATCCATGAAAAAATTGATACCCACAAAAGTAATTTAATCCACAATACATAAAATGAGGATCCTCCATCTCAAATGAAAACTAAAATCGAACAATTTGTGTTGAAATGTTGAAGTCCCATTATTTGTCATAATTCAGTCACCTTGATTTTGTTTGTCTTTTTTTAAGATGGTTTTTACCTTTGTCATGACATTTTGACCTATGGTGTCTTTTGCCTCTTTTTAACAAGACACGCAAATCCATAGTGTTCTTGTTCTTTCCAGGAGATAATGTTGTTCAAGGTTAGATGATTGGATCAAAATGTATCATCTAGTGACCATTTTGCCCAAATTTCAGAGTGTGACCTTAACATTTAACCTTGTGACATCAAAATCAGCCGTGGTCTTCCCAGAGGGACACACTCAAACTAAGGTTTGTGATTATTGGATTATTCAATAAATATAAACAAAATTTGAAACATGCCCTTTCAGTCTAATAATTCACAAAATCAATTGGGTGTTCTTTCACTGAAAGGCACATCCATAGATTGGTGTTTAAGATCCTATTCATGGATTATCATGCATTGCCTAAAATGAAACTTTAATATTAGTGATTCAATAGGCACTGTTAATTTGACCTTTAACCAATTGACCAAAACATCAGTAGAGGTCTATTTTTTATTCCGCAGACAATTTCAAGCTAATTGTTGTGAAGCTTGGACATGTTGGTCCTGGCACATTTTTTTCTTAATCTTTAAAACTTCCTCAACAACTGGAGGGATTAAACAGCCTCCTTTTCTCTATGATAATTGCCCATATCGACTTCTAACAATTTAATAAAAACATAAAAACATTTATTTTTAAACCTTGTCGTTTGTGGCAAAACGTTGCTTTTGCACCTGCAGTTTGTTGGACTCCGATACTGTCTGAAATGTTTTAATTCTGAGTGACAACAAGGAACAAATCTTAATTTTCGATGTCAATTTACCAAAAAATATTATGCTACAATACTTGTTTACATTATTGCATCATGGAATGAGGACTGACATTAAACAATTATTCCCCATTGGAGTCTGACTCAGGGGTTTACATGACAGTATATGCCTATTTCAATTTACGTTTTCGCTTCAAGAAAATAACTTTGCTAACAATCAACAAGTCTTTCTAACTTTGATACAATTTACAGTATAATATATTTCGACGTTTTCACTGTGAGATTCTCAGATGCTGAGAATGTCAAATAGGTCATAAAATTTGGTTACCGCGAAAGTTCCCCATGGGCAGACAGTGATAGTCATTATAATGGATCACAGAAAGACTTGAACTCCTTGTTGAATGAGACTAGTTCAGACAATTTATACGTTCTGAAAACTGTACCTGAAGTTAATGCTACCAAACATATACCTTGTTGGCTCAGAACGGATTTTTGAAGGTTGTGTTTTAATTGAGTATAAAATTCTCATTTTTTATATATATAAATAAGGAGACTCCGAGAGTGGGATGATCAACCAGAGACCAAAGTGTCAGGACGTTTTGTGGAGTGAACATCTCTATGACAATGTAAGCTTTCTTGATATATAATGTTTTAAATTTTATTTTTTATGATAAACGACCTGACTTTGCAGCTGACAACTAAATAGTTATATTTCAAGAGCAGCTTGTCGACGACAAAACTAAAACAACAGATCATAGCCAAAACAAAAATGGCGTTAAGCCAAAACAACACTAAAATATACACATAAAACTAACGGTTGAACAACACAAAATCCCCCCAAAATTAGAGTAAACTCTGATGATTCGTAAGGTACGCAGTTCCAGCTCCACCAGTAACACAAATCGTTTTAATCATGGCAGTTAAACATTCAGTCACCACTGCCACTGTAAAAAAAGAAGATTTTTGGCTACGATAAGAAGAAACTATCTGGTCATCTGATTTTATTCTTCTATAGAGAAGATGTGGTATGATTGCCGATGAGACAACTCTGCACAAGAGACCAAATAACATAGAAATGTTAAAAGAACTATAGATTACCATACGGCTATATAAAGTATTTGTTCACACATGAGACAGTAGTTTCAGTTCATACGAATAAAAAAAAGTTGACTAAAAGAGGCAATTTTATTGCCATATGAATGTCGACTGTCTTTAGAAAAACACGCTACTGATTCCAAACATAACATGTATATGTTGTCATTAAAATTCATTTGGGAATACAATGATGTCAGTTATAGAAAACTTTGTGTTTAAGTGCCAGTCTTTGTAAGAATCAGGCAATTTAGGTAAAAATCAAAACATGATTAGAAAAAACCCACCAAGCTAATCATTCTATTTATTACTAACCATCATCCTGAGTAAAAAAATATTAGTCTTTCGTTTGTGTGTGTCTGGTAATATCAAATAACTCGGTTAGAATATTGGTTAGAATGATAGCAAATCACAGAGTTATCTCCCCTTATTTGTTAATTTCTAGTGCATTTCAACCAAATTGTATCTTCTATTACCAGAACAGAAAACAGAAATGAATGTTATTTTTGTGCATAACTACATATTATGAACTGAAATCAATGTCAAACTGGGTGGGTTTTTTTGTCATGTTTTCAACACTGCCTGATTCTTAGGCAGACTGGCACTTAATTATGAATTCATTTTTCATACTTGACGAATTCATTGATCAAGCTATTTATATATTGTGATTTGCATACAAAAATGATGTTGTTTTGGTGCTTTGTCTGCTGGGACAACACACATTTTATATGCAGGAAGTTCGAGTATTTCAGAAGTCATGTTTGGGTCTATGAAGACGTACGTACCATTGTGCTTATTGGTTAATCAAGATTTTCGGTTCTGATGTGTACACCTCACAGTCTATTACCTGATCGGAAAGGCTATCGATGTCTTTTTATTGGGCATACTTCTATTATTATGTTGTTTGTGTTTTATCTTTTGCTTTTGTACAATACGTGTTCATTTGCTACACGTAAAGCTGCTTATCAACGGCCTGATTAATGCGAAATGCAACAAATGAAAAACAAATATGATACTTAGTAAACAGTAACAAACCGCTACCATTGAATTACAACCAGGGTCCTGATTTAGGACAGATACTTAAAGAATCGACCGGGTTAAACATGTTCTCGATTGCCCTGCCCTCCGGAGGCCTTATCCGACCAGTGGGGTTATAGTACCGTGACCTTTAGAACAAAAAAAAACTAGGTGAAAATGGCTTGACTTATCAGATGCAAAGCAAAACAAACAACTAACAAATAACCCAAAGACTCAAAGGTATATACTATAGGATAAAAAAAAATCTGACACGAGTTCACGTGTGCCGCTGAAATCCAATCACTGCTTTAGTTTAAACATATTTATTTACAGTGGTCTGGGAAACAAGTTTTGCAACTTATATTGATCCCTTTCCACTTTGCGGGTGCGAGTGCTGCCTTGTAGCGGCATTAGCCTGCTCTTTTTCGAAATCTACAAGGGTGTCTTTTAACGTGTAAGAGATATGACTGCTTTAAGAAATAAGTAATGTTTTCCCAGAATAAAATATCAATCTGTACATATCTAATCAGGTTGAGAAAAGCACGATCGTGTGCAATGCTAGAATATTGGTATGTACATGGTGGGGGATAGGACCTTTATCGGGACTCCCGGATCGGGTGTTTTAATGCTCGGGATTTCGGGATTGATCCTTTCGGGATCCGGGAATTCTTTTTTTTTCGAATTCGGGATGTCGGGATTTTAATTTCTTAAATTCGGGACCTCGGGATTTCATGTTTTTAAACCCGGGATTTCGACATCAGGATCCTCCTACCCCTCTCATTGTTGACTTTTAGCAATATAAACTTTAAAGGTTATCTTATATTTCATTTAAATAAAAAAAAAATGAATAATTTACCAGTATTAAACAAACTTATTATGGAGATGTTCCGGAACAGATACAAATTTCGCCAGTGACAATTTTGTACGCCCGATCCACGACTCGTCCATAAAAGACTCATCAGTGACGCTAGAACACATTTTTTAAAGACAAAATAAATTGTTGAAAAGCATTGAGGACCCAATGAGTTTAGTGATCCGTGAATACAGCTACGCCATAACTAACATTCTATTCCGGGGTAGATAGATATAGGAAGATGTGGTGTGAGAAAAAGAAAAATTGTAAAAATGGAAAAATACGAAAATAAGTGACCTAAAACAACAACTTTGAACAAGAAATATTTGTTAATTTATGTTTTGACAAAAATTATTCACATAAATTTATTTTGCAAACATTAACCAGGCATGCGCCGGAAATTAAACATCAGTACGTTGATGGTTTTCTGTAACAAAAAGAAGACTGAGAGACAGAGTGCCAATGAGACAACTCTCCATCCAAATAACAATTTTAAAAAGTAAACCATTATAGGTCAATGTACGGCATTCAACACGGAGCCTTGGCTCACACTGAAAAACAAGCTATAAAGGGCCCCAAATTACAAGTGTAAAACCATTCAAACGGGGAAAACAACGGTCTAATCTATATAAAAAAAATGAGAAACGAGAAACACGTATAAATTACATAAACAAACGACAACTACTGTACATCAGATTCCTGACTTAGGATCGGTGCAAACATTTGCAGCGGGATTAAAAGTTTCTTTTGATGTAAAACGCTGTTTCTTTCCTATCATTTTTTTTAATTATATTTTCATTTTAAAAAAAATAAAAGGTCGGTTATACAAGAGCTCCATGTCTGGTGTACAGGTACATTGGCGGATCTAGGGGGTCAGGGGTTGGAACCCCCCTTTTTTGGCCGATCAATGCATTTGAATGAGAGTACATGTATATAGTTGAAACCCCCCTTTTTCAAATGGCTGGATCCGCCCTGAGTTATATGAATGATATTATATAAAAATACGGTTAATAAAGACGCGAAATCGAGATGACCGACCAATTTTTGTCGTTTTCTGATTTTTATCCCCAGGCCAGTGTCTGCTGTCATTTTTTGTAAGGTAAATCTAAGACACAACAATTTAAGATAGAACGAGTTCATTAATGTTTATATCAAATTTCAATACGACAATAAAGATCAATAAACAATAAATAATATTACACGGTGAGGTAATTCATAATTACCGCAAATATTTACTTTGGAAATATAATGAAATCCCTACACAAATTTGATAAAAATCGCCAGGTGTGTTTCAAGAAGCGTCTATTTACTCAGTGATACTATGTGAACAGAGATCTTACTGTAGTTATTAATACATTTCCTTTTTCTTTGAACTACTCAACCAAAACGTTACGAACTATTTTACTGTGGATGTAGCGCACTGTGTTTGTGAGAGGTAACACAACGTGCACCAAGTTAATGTCAACATTACCTCACCTGTATTTTGGTACAAACACAGGAAATTAATACTAGCTACTATGTCGACGTACCTAACAAATGTGATAATTTTCTTAACTTGTTTTATGTGTGTTGATTTACAACAAAGTGACTGTCCTCACAAATGTGTTTGTTTTAGATCTACCGTTAGATGCATGTTTGCCCAGCTGGATGCAGTTCCATCACAAATTCCTAAGGATACAACGGTGTTGTGAGTATTTAAACTTTTACAACTATTTTGTTTACTTTTAAACTATTCATAAATGAATATACCGAATTATTAAATGACTTTCCACCGTGTAAAGCAAATATACCTGTTCCATTAAGTTTGAAAATTAAGTTTCATATTAGTAATTTAGTTACAAAGTTGAAACAATGTAGAATATATGTGCAGATATACATTACCCCGTCATTAGATAAGAAAAAAAAATCAATTTAGTATTTGATACTAGTTGTTAGAACATTTGCTATGAAAGAGACCTGACTTTAGCAGATGTATCTCTGACATTATAAAGATAATAAACTGTTATAGCTGTTGATTTTAGATACTTAATCTTTTATTAATCTTAAATTGTTTACTTTTCCCCTTGCCAATTACTTGCGATGATGGGTTGGAAATTTAAAGTATGGGAACATTATCTTAATTTAATTTGAATGTTAAAGTTAAATACCATTTCCTAGATTACATTGTAGATATACAAAGTTTGATGAAAAGAAATTTTGTCCTAGACTGGAAAATTTAATCATTGTGGTTCATCTTTCAAATCAAGAGAAAGACAGAAGCTCAGCCATTTTTCAATGTGCCATGAATTTATAATAATTTTTAATAAAAGACACTTGTGTTATTTGACCAGTTTAATCTCTTGTATGACTGGACATCGTTTATCAAGGTGTTTTACAAACAGTAGGGGTTTTATTATTAGACACCTCCTTATCACCTTAGGCCCTTTCATCTTTACTTGATATAACTATGTTTAAGGTCAGAGTAAACTGATCATGAAGTGACTATGTGAATTTTGTTTCAAAATCTTTTTTAAACTTTTTTCATTCAACTTTTTGTTAGAATATTGATTTTGAAGTTTTTATAAGGTCAATTAAACAAAAGTACCTGCAGGTCAAGATGATTAATTGGTCAAGTACCTATAGCTAGTTTATTACACCTATTTTTACAACAAAGGTTATGATCCCTTTTAAGCACAAAGAAATTATTAAAAATCAAAGTGTATGCAGTCAAGTTAGGTGTTAACATTCTTTAGTACATGAACTTTCTTTGTTTGAAATTGGACAAAAATATGAAAGTGTGTATTGATTGAGGTTTGTACATAAAATGTTTATTAATGAGTTCAATGATCATGAATAGATACAGACATGCTATTATACAATCAAACATTCACAGCTATTTAAATATTAGTTATTTTGCACCTGAAGATTTTGAATAGATGTAAATACTTTGTTAGTGAGGTTACAGGAAACTTAACATTCTTCTTGAAACACTCCCACAATAACATTACAATATAATAATAAATATATAGTGAAATGTGTGGAATTGAAAAATATTCCATTTTCAGCTCACCTGGTCCAAAGGGTTATATAATGAGCTTCACATCTGTGACTGTCATAAACATAGTCCAAATATGTTTCCTCTTAAACCACAGGTTAAACTTTTAGAAAAGTTTGGTCTACATGTACATCATTTTAAGGGGTGAGAGTTTAAAGCAACACTTATAACCAATTAGTAAACATTGAAAAAAATATTTAGAAATTCTTAATTGAATAGAAATACACACATATTTTCATTGCAAGAAACAAAAATCTCCCAAACCTTTTAATACATGTGTATGAAAGTTATTGTGTTAAAACAATGCTTCAGACAAAAAATGTACAAAATCATCATGTACATTAAAGCTGAGCAAATGCTTGTTATTGTATCATCAAAAAGATATTTGTTTTTATAAATATATCAACACGATTGTAATGTGCATGACTGATAAATCTGATGCCAACTACCAAGTATTTCTGGCGCTTACCTCATTTAAGCAATTTGGAAACATGGTAAAATAGATTTTTTTAGCATTGTGGGAATTTAGTAACCACACTGGGATTTTGTGCTATTATTTGTGAATTTGTGTCGTAATTTTATTAGGGATTTTAGAACATATGTACTCATGACATCTCAAGTTTATTTTGATTGTTGATAAATAAGAATGATGATTTTTTTAGAAATTGTTAAGAGTTCTATTTCATTTCTATGGTTTTATGCTGAAAAAAAGATAACAGTTGGATGCAGCTTATTGCATGTATTGTCTGCATTTCAAACAATAAACAGGCAAATAATCATTTTATGGGGTCAGAATGAATGAAATAAAAATAAAAGTCAGGTCAAATTAAACTAGCTATTTCATATGGACGAGAATAGCAGGATATATGATCTTTGTCAGGTGTATAGGCAATTAAATTTAAAATGTTGCCATGCAAGCAATTTATCATTAGTAAAAAATATTCCAGTATTATACATTTTATGTTTTTTCTTTATTAATGCAATAAAACTCCTTACATGCACACAACTGATTCAATACAGACAAAAGAAATCACTATAGAGTATTACAAACATCTACCATATATACAAAGCGAAATTATTAAATCTTTTGTCCATTTATTAAATCTTTTGATGGACAATTATTTTGTAACTAGACAGTTCTTTTATATTATATCCCAAATGAACATCTAGGGTATATTCAGTACTACTACACAAATATCCCATGTTAGGGGAGGGTTGAAACCTTACAAACATGTTTTACTCTGCCATCTTCTTCATACATGTACGTGATGTGTCTGTCCCAAGTCCAATATTACCCTGTAACTTAGTCAGGTTGCTGTCTGTCATAATTGTATATATTTGTTTTTCATTTGTTGTTATTAGCATATATGTGTTGTTGGTTTTAATATTCTCTTTTGAATTGGTTCACATTTTGTCATGTATTTTATAGCTTTCTGCTATATACAGTGTGGGTTTTGCTTATTATGGAAGACTGTATTCATAATGGTGACTTATGTATAATTTGTTTACATTCGTGCCCGGCCCCTTTGGTTGCTGGTTGATACTTTTTGGTAGTTTAAATTTTAACTTAATTTCTATATGACTTGAAATCATTATATAACTCAAAGTCAATTTATTTATATTAAAAGTTCATGTGTCAAGGAGTTACAAAGTGTGCTCTAAAAAACTTATCTAATTATTTAAATATCAAAGCTACATTTTATCAAAACTACAAAAAATGTATACTTAAAAAGATAGGAGTTTTTATAAATAAATGAACAAAATTATGATGTGCATGACTTGTAAAACTTATACATAACTTCAGTTAGTATGACTGATTATATTAACTCATGAAAGGGCTCAAAGAAACTGTGATTCAGTTTATAACAGGGGAGATAATCTTGTAAAGATGTCAATTATTCAGGGGAAATAACTAGAGTTCACTGAACATATTTTGCATATCAGGTGAATTGTTTGTATGAAATATCAGGAAAAACAAACGATTCACACACATATTTGGCTCAGACTTTCACAGATTAGTCTTACACTTTTAATTACAAAGCGGCAACAATTTTACATTAGGATAAAAAAGGTTAGAGACATTTTAATCCAGCTAGACTATCTTTTTCTGGCAGATTTAGGGGTGATGTATATAGCAATGTCATTTTCCTATTAAAATGGCATACAAAAAAACTAAGAGGATTTAGGTGATGGCTATACAGGTGTATAATTAAACTTAAGGTCAGATATAACAGCACACAGCGAGGGCTCATACAATTTTTAAGCTGCTTTGAATCACTTTAAATATCAAATGCAGCATGAATACACCTTAAGCATGACATGCCGATACAGTTTTACAACCTGACAGGAGAAAAAAAGTTGACATATTATTAAGATTAGATTTCAATAATTTATGATGCTTAGAACTGAATATATACATTCATGATGTTTAATATTAAAAGTGGATTTCAATGATAAATAATGATGTTATTCATAGTTTCTGATTCATGACATAATGTAAACATTGTTTGTAAATATTTAAAGATGATCCTCCTTTCTCCTAAGGAACAAAGTGCACTTTTTTATAAAGTTGAGTAGTGATATAAGATGACACCCTGCATTCATAGACTTATTGCTTAGGTCGATGTCTATCAGATGAAGATTGTTATAGATAAAAAGACAAATAAACATGGCAATTCTTACTTGACTTGTGTGTCACCATATAAAAATATGCTACAAAAGGCATAGACTTATTGCTTAGGTCGATGTCTATCAGATGAAGATTGTTAAAAAAAGACAAATAAACATGGCTTACTTGACCTGTGTGTCACCATATAAAAATGTGCTGTAAAAGGCATAGAATTATTTTATCATGATAAAGATATGGCAATTAATTTACTGGTTTATGATCTTGACAAGAGTATGGCAATCATATTTGTTTTAAATTTTTCTCTCATAAATCTATGAATTTGCCTTTAAAGATGTACTTTCATTTTTTATTCACAGTTCAGTGAAATTCTTGTTGTCATTTCCTATTGCCTATGGCATTTACATATTTTAATTGATATATATATATATATATATAAAAGAGTCTATCTAAAAATGAGGGTACATTTTAAATGGCCTTCCAAATACCGTTTCGATCCCTAACATCACTGAAGAAACATTTATTGTTGAAATCCGGATCTGGTGTATAAAAAAAATATTGACACCGTATGTTTGTGGCATAACATCGTGGCCACAAGTTAATTGTTTTCTGTTTAGTATTAGATTTATTTTAAGATCCATTTTGTTACATCTTGTAATCAATTTTATTTGGCAATCACCAATGGCAGTCAGCAGGGTTACAGAACATCAGTTTTTTTACCTGTTAATCTTGCGTTTTGTTTAAATATACTTTTTCACTTTTTTGTTTTTTTGGAAAATGTTGTTTGTGCTGTATTTAGACCCTTCTACAACGAAATTTGTTTTACATGCACACATGTAAAAATTGCGGTTTTTATCCAAAGCAATCATAGGTGTTGAAGTAGTTTTCAATTTAGACTCTTATATATATGTATATATTACACACTTGCATGTTCACACTATATAAGACTTTATTAGCAGGGGTGTGCCCCTTTATGAATAAAAAGTGCTCGACAGAGCTATAAGCAAGAATAACTGAAAGTTACACTCCTTAAGTTTTTATAGTCCTCATTAGAAATTGATTGACCAATTGATATGTCTGTGTCTCAACTCATCCAAACTTCTGTTTGTTTTTACTATCATTGGGTTATAGACATTAGGGATACAGTTAACTTCAGATGAAATCTGGCCTGTGCAGTGTGCATTATGGGAGTTTTCTCATCTTGCTCTGGATATTCTCAGAAATAGTAATAATAATATAACATGCACTTTATTCACCATCAGGTAATGTGTTTGTCGCTCAATGATGAAATGGCAATATATTTTACCAAGGACCTTCTCAGTGAATGCCCTTTTTCCTTTATTGGGTTAATTTGTACATGCACATGCAGAATTGCAGATGGATGCAAAAAAGCACCACCAATATATCATTTGGTTGGTCAATATTGTCTTTTTATGTGGATAAGATTATTCACAGACATGCGATAGCTTTTGTCACTCAATGATAAAATGGCAATAGTTAACCTAGAACCCTCCAAAGTGAATGCCCTTCTTCCTCCAATGAGTTATTTTGTACATACACATGCAGAATTATCCCATCAAACTATCATTTGGTTGTTCAATACCGTAATTTTATGTAAGTAAACAACATTAGTTAAGAAAACAAACAATATTAGCGACAACACTTTTGTATCCTGCAGCATTGAACTGAAGTAGAAACCTTAAAACAGATCAAAAATCACTTTTCTTACATATAGGTAAACTTTATACTTGAAAAGCAGTAAAGGTATATAATTTTGATATAATGGGTTTATATGTAATGATAGAATGAGAGTAGGGGATGATTGCTTTACTTTGATGACATCATAATAGGCAACCATGTCCCCGTCTTTTGATGTTACGAAAAGTGACAATTAAATTACTAGCGATTGTAACAAGATTCTTCATGGTTACAAGTCAGTAATTATACTGTTCAAGATATATTGTTCACTTACGTTTTTTCATTGAAATAGTATTCTGTTACTTTTAATAGTCCAGTAGTCGGTGAAGAAAAGAAATTTTTAATATAAATTTAAATCAGCAAAAATTTGCATGTAGAAAATGTATACATTTTGCATCTGGGATGATAGTTTTATACATAAAATAACCCTTAAAACTACTAGTTTAATAGAAATTATTTTATTCTGCATTTTCTTTATGAAGGGAAAACATTAAGACTATTTGTAAACTTGACAAGTATAACCTCTGTGGTTTGAGGGAATGGCAATACTTCAAGAAGCATTTATATCATCTTCACTTTCCTTTGCTGAGAGACTTCACAACCCTTGTTTAAGGAATCATAAAGGACTGAACATTTTATCATAATAAACTCAGATGTAGGCTATAGATTGAAAGATCAACCACCCAATAACAAAAATACCAAAAATATATCAAGAAGGCAATATACAATGAACAGCATTAGACTGTAGTCATACCCGTAGCCACGGGGGGTTCGGAAGAACCCCTCCTTGAAAACTAATAAGCACTGTTAAAGTCGATGTTCTGTTCGAATTGTGACTGTTAAAGTCGAGTTTGTGAGTCAAACGAACCCCCCTTTGGAAATTCCTGGCTACGGGCCTGGTAGTGTACATGTTGTTTTTCAAGTATCTATTTATAAGGCACATTGTTGCAAAATATAAAATTCATTTGCACTGCTATAAAACTTTAAAAAACTCAGCAAGATTTCATAATGCTTGTTTTTCAACATTGCACCTGTATTTTTATTCTCATCAATCTCATTATACATGTACCTTCACAGTTTGTTATGAAATATTTACACACTGTTTAATAGACATGTGTTACAAATTTGTTTCTTACCACAATAGTTTTTCTAGTTTTAAGTTTGGTTTCAAATATTCTAAAAACAAATTATGTTTCTATTTAAAGCATCTAAAGCAATTGATTAAAGATGTTCCCTGAGTTTTTAAGATACTAGGGGGTGTTTAAACACCTTGACTACCCATGAGGGTCTCGCAAGGTCGGCTTAGATTACTTTTAAGATGCCAAATAAGTGTACCTTTTATTCCATGTTGAAAATACCAATGGAAGTCAACATTAAGATGAGGGTATAAGCTTAGTTGAGTATGAACATTTGAAATAGCTAATCATGACACTTATCAAGTTCTGGAATGAGATATAAATAATGTTAATACTGATGAATTTTATCTGTAAGCATTAGTTTGTCAGTTCTGATATCTTGTTTAAAATAAATTTACAAAAACTGAAGTATGTAATTTCACTACTTTTTTTGAATTTTCTATGTTTGTGATTTAAGAATCAGTTTATTTGGGCTGTAATATCAGTGACTTTTTCAATAACAGGATGTTTGTATTTTACTATGGTTACCAAACGTATTGCATCATGCATGTTGACATTTTCAATATTTCATATTAGGTTTTTGAATATTGACACTTTTGTTGACCAATTTTGGATTCATTTTATATGTGAGGTACTTATTTTTGCTGATTTTATAGTGTACCGTGAACCACAAATTTAAGAGTATTTAAATCTAATTAAACACAAAATATTCTGATGTATTGCATGCAGAATTTGACAAAATCACATTCAAATATTAAGGAAAGTGGTTTGATTGATTAAGCTAGCCTATGTGTTACATGAATGATAAATATAAACTGTATGTAAGCTTTTACTGGTTAAGCTAGCCTATAATGTATGAATGATTAGTATGACCATGACCTTAGATTTCCTTGATTAAGCTAGCCTATGTAATGCATAAATGATAAGTATGACCATGACCTTAGATTTCCTTGATTAAGCTAGCCTATGTTATGTATGAATGATAAGTATGACCATGACCTTAGATTTCCTTGATTAAGCTAGCCTATGTTATGTATGAATGATAAGTATGACCATGACCTTAGATTTCCTTGATTAAGCTAGCCTATGTAATGTATGAATGATAAGTATGACCATGACCTTAGATTTCCTTGATTAAGCTAGCCTATGTAATGTATGTATTATAAGTATTACCATGACCTTAGATTTCCTTGATTAAGCTAGCCTATTAATGTATGAATGATAAGTATGACCATGACCTTAGATTTCCTTGATTAAGCTAGCCTATGTAATGTATGTATTATAAGTATTACCATGACCTTAGATTTCCTTGATTAAGCTAGCCTATGTAATGTATGAATGATAAGTATTACCATGACCTTAGATTTCCTTGATTAAGCTAGCCTATGTAAAGTATGAATGATAAGTATGACCATGACCTTGGCTTTCACTTGTAAAGATAGCCTATGTATAACATGAATGATAAGTATGAACATGACCTTAACTTTCACTGGTAAAGCTAGCCTATGTAATGTATGAATGATAAGTATGACCATGACCTTGGCTTTCACTTGTAAAAATAGCCTATGTATAACATGAATGATAAATATAACCTTTATGTAAGCTTTTACTGGTTAAGCTAGCCTATGTAATGTATGAATAATAAGTATGACCATGACCTTAGATTTCCTTGATTAAGCTAGCCTATGTAATGTATGAATGATAAGTATGACCATGACCTTGGCTTTCACTTGTAAAGATAGCCTATGTATAACATGAATGATAAGTATGACCATGACCTTAACTTTCACTGGTAAAGCTAACCTATGTAATGTATGTATGACTGATTGTATTGACTTTATTGTGTTGTTGGTTTGCTTGGCATGTGTGTATAACTGCTTCTGTTTCTTTGCAGAGATCTAAGATTTAACAGTTTATCACAATTGAACAGAGGATCATTTATAGGATTACATAAAATAGATACTTTGTAAGTATAACTTTATATATATATATATATATATAGTAAGAGATATCTGATAAAGGTTCACAACCTTGCATTTATATAGCATGGATGACCAGATCATTCCCCTCAATGATACTCTGAGGTTGTAAGTTCAAACCCCGATAGACGTGCTCATTTTTAGCTCACCTGGCCCGAAGGGCCAAGTGAGCTTTTCTCATCACTTGGCGTCCGTCGTCCGTCGTCGTCGTCGTCGTCGTCCGTCATCGTTAACTTTTACAAAAATCTTCTCCTCTGAAACTACTGGGCCAAATCAAACCAAACTTGGCCACAATCATCATTGGGGTATCTAGTTTAAAAAATGTGTGGCGTGACCCGGTCAACCAACCAAGATGGCCGCCACGGCTAAAAATAGAACATAGGGGTAAAATGCAAAATGCAGTTTTTGGCTTATAACTCAAAAACGAAAGCATTTAGAGCAAATCTGACATGCGGTAAAAATGTTTATCAGGTCAAGATCTATCTGCCCTGAAATTTTCAGATGAATCGGTCAATTGGTTGTTGGGTTGCTGCCCCTGAATTGGTAATTTTGAAGAAATTTTGCTGTTTTTGGTTATTATCTTGAATATTATTATAGTTAGAGATAAACTGTAAACAGCAATAATGTTCAGCAAAGTAAGATCTACAAATAAGTCAACATGACCAAAATGGTCAGTTGACCCGTTTAGGAGTTATTGCCCTTTATAGTCAATTTTTAACCATTTTTCGTTAATTAAAGTAATCTTTTACAAAAATCTTCTCCTCTGAAACTACTTGGCCACAATCATCTTTGGGGTATCTAGTTTAAAAAATGTGTGGCGTGACCTGGTCAACCAACCAAGATGGCCGCCACGGCTAAATATAGAACAAAGGGGTAAAATGCAGTTTTTGGCTTATAACTCAAAAACCAAAGCATTTTGAGGAAATCTGACAAGGGATAAAAATGTTTATCAGGTCAAGATCTATCTGCCCTAAAATTTTCAGATGAATCGGTCAATCGGTTGTTGGGTTGCTGCCCTTGAATTGGTAATTTTGAGGAAATTTTGCTGTTTTTGGTTATTATCTTAAATATTATTATAGATAGAGATAACCTGTAAACAGCAATAATGTTCAGCAAAGTAAGATCTACAAATAAGTCAACATGATCAAAATGGTCAGTTGACCCGTTTAGGAGTTATTGCCCTTTATAGTCAATTTTTAACCATTTTTCGTTAATTAAAGTAATCTTTTACAAAAATCTTCTCCTCTGAAACTACTT
The DNA here is from genome assembly GCF_036588685.1 of Mytilus trossulus. NCBI lineage: Eukaryota > Metazoa > Mollusca > Bivalvia > Mytilida > Mytilidae > Mytilus > Mytilus trossulus. The sequence goes on from NC_086373.1 coordinate 13,701,197, forward strand.
GGCCAAATTAATCCAAACTTGGCCACAATCATCTTTGGGGTATCTAGTTTAAAAAATGTGTGGCGTGACCTGGTCAACCAACCAAGATGGCCGCCACCGCTAAAAATAGAACATAGGGGTAAAATGCAGTTTTTGGCTTATAACTCAAAAACCAAAGCATTTTGAGGAATCTGACATGGGATAAAAATGTTTATCAGGTCAAGATCTATCTGCCCTAAAATTTTCAGATGAATCGGTCAATTGGTTGTTGGGTTGCTGCCCTTGAATTGGTAATTTTGAGGAAATTTTGCTGTTTTTGGTTATTATCTTAAATATTATTATAGATAGAGATAACCTGTAAACAGCAATAATGTTCAGCAAAGTAAGATCTACAAATAAGTCAACATGACCAAAATGGTCAGTTGACCTGTTTAGGAGTTATTGCCCTTTATAGTCAATTTTTAACCATTTTTTGTTAATTAAAGTAATCTTTTACAAAAATCTTCTCCTCTGAAACTACTTGGCCAAATTAATCCAAACTTGGCCACAATCATCTTTGGGGTATCTAGTTTAAAAAATGTGTGGCGTGACCTGGTCAACCAACCAAGATGGCCGCCATCGCTAAAAATAGAACAAAGGGGTAAAATGCAGTTTTTGGCTTATAACTCAAAAACCAAAGCATTTTTAACCCGAATAATTCAGTCGTTATATTCCGCTGATCTACGAAGGCTACATTAACGCCTGAACGTCTTCCTCGTTCAAAACCGTCAACCGGAAAATTCACACCGCTTTGCAATATGGGAATTTCGATTTAAATTGGCAGCTAAGGAAGGAGGAGTTCCAGATGTTTATTGATGTTAAATGATGTTAACTGATGTTAATTGGTGTTAATTAATTATTATCGGATTTGTGTTAATTGAACACACGTGCTTGGTAAGACAATTACAAGACAGTTGCGCAGACTCATTATCCTGATCGCCGCCGATTGGCTCTCTCTCACAGAGAGCAGACGACGCGGCCAATGATCATAAAGAGTTCAAGCCCTCGTGTGGGAGAAAATCGGACACGGAAAGGGCTTGAATTATTCGAGTTAAAGCATTTTGAGGAAATCTGACATGGGATAAAAATGTTTATCAGGTCAAGAACTATCTGCCCTGAAATTTTCAGATGAATCGGTCAATCGGTTGTTGGGTTGCTGCACCTGAATTGGTAATTTTGAGGAAATTTTGCTGTTTTTGGTTATTATCTTGAATATTATTATAGATAGAGATAAATTGTAAACAGCAATAATGTTCAGCAAAGTAAGATCTACAAATAAGTCAACATGACCAAAATGGTCAGTTGACCCCTTTAGGAGTTATTGCCCTTTATAGTCAATCTTTAACCATTTTTCATAAATCTAAGTAGTCTTTTACAAAATCTCCACTGAAACTACTAGGCCACAATCATCTTTGGGGTATCTAGTTTGAAAAATGTGTCCGATGACCTGGCCATTCAACCAAGATGGCCGCCACAGCTAAAAATAGAACATAGGGGTAAAATGCAGTTTTTTGCTTATAACTATGAAACCAAAGCATCTAGAGCAAATCTGACAAGAAGTTAAATTGTTAATCAAGTCAATATCTATCTGCCCTGAATTTTTCAGATGAATTGGACAACTGGTTGTTGGGTTGCTGCCCTCCAATTGGTAATTTTTAAAGAAATTTTGCCGTTTTTGGTTATCTTGAATACTATTATAGATAGCGATAAACTGTAAACAGCAATAATGTTCAGCAAAGTAAGATCTACAAATAAGTCAACATGACCTAAATGGTCAATTGACCCCTTAAGGAGTTATTGCCCTTTATAGTCAATTTTTAACAATTTTTCGTTAATTAAAGTAATCTTTTACAAAAATCTTCTCCTCTGAAACTACTTGGCCACAATCATCTTTGGGGTATCTAGTTTAAAAAATGTGTGGCGTGACCTGGTCAACCAACCAAGATGGCCGCCACGGCTAAATATAGAACAAAGGGGTAAAATGCAGTTTTTGGCTTATAACTCAAAAACCAAAGCATTTTGAGGAAATCTGACAAGGGATAAAAATGTTTATCAGGTCAAGATCTATCTGCCCTAAAATTTTCAGATGAATCGGTCAATCGGTTGTTGGGTTGCTGCCCTTGAATTGGTAATTTTGAGGAAATTTTGCTGTTTTTGGTTATTATCTCAAATATTATTATAGATAGAGATAACCTGTAAACAGCAATAATGTTCAGCAAAGTAAGATCTACAAATAAGTCAACATGACCAAAATGGTCAGTTGACCCGTTTAGGAGTTATTGCCCTTTATAGTCAATTTTTAACCATTTTTTTTTAATTAAAGTAATCTTTTACAAAAATCTTCTCCTCTGAAACTACTTGGCCAAATTAATCCAAACTTGGCCACAATCATCTTTGGGGTATCTAGTTTAAAAAATGTGTGGCGTGACCTGGTCAACCAACCAAGATGGCCGCCACCGCTAAAAATAGAACATAGGGGTAAAATGCAGTTTTTGGCTTATAACTCAAAAACCAAAGCATTTTGAGGAAATCTGACATGGGATAAAAATGTTTATCAGGTCAAGATCTATCTGCACTAAAATTTTCAGATGAATCGGTCAATTGGTTGTTGGGTTGCTGCCCTTGCATTGGTAATTTTGAGGAAATTTTGCTGTTTTTGGTTATTATCTTAAATATTATTATAGATAGAGATAACCTGTAAACAGCAATAATGTTCAGCAAAGTAAGATCTACAAATAAGTCAACATGACCAAAATGGTCAGTTGACCCGTTTAGGAGTTATTGCCCTTTATAGTCAATTTTTAACCATTTTTCGTTAATTAAAGTAATCTTTTACAAAAATCTTCTCCTCTGAAACTACTTGGCCAAATTAATCCAAACTTGGCCACAATCATCTTTGGGGTATCTAGTTTAAAAAATGTGTGGCGTGACCTGGTCAACCAACCAAGATGGCCGCCACCGCTAAAAATAGAACATAGGGGTAAAATGCAGTTTTTGGCTTATAACTCAAAAACCAAAGCATTTTGAGGAAATCTGACATGGGATAAAAATGTTTATCAGGTCAAGAACTATCTGCCCTGAAATTTTCAGATGAATCGGTCAATCGGTTGTTGGGTTGCTGCACCTGAATTGGTAATTTTGAGGAAATTTTGCTGTTTTTGGTTATTATCTTGAATATTATTATAGATAGAGATAAATTGTAAACAGCAATAATGTTCAGCAAAGTAAGATCTACAAATAAGTCAACATGACCAAAATGGTCAGTTGACCCCTTTAGGAGTTATTGCCCTTTATAGTCAATCTTTAACCATTTTTCATAAATCTAAGTAGTCTTTTACAAAATCTCCACTGAAACTACTAGGCCACAATCATCTTTGGGGTATCTAGTTTGAAAAATGTGTCCGATGACCTGGCCATTCAACCAAGATGGCCGCCACGGCTAAAAATAGAACATAGGGGTAAAATGCAGTTTTTTGCTTATAACTATGAAACCAAAGCATCTAGAGCAAATCTGACAAGAAGTTAAATTGTTAATCAAGTCAATATCTATCTGCCCTGAATTTTTCAGATGAATTGGACAACTGGTTGTTGGGTTGCTGCCCTCCAATTGGTAATTTTTAAAGAAATTTTGCCGTTTTTGGTTATCTTGAATACTATTATAGATAGCGATAAACTGTAAACAGCAATAATGTTCAGCAAAGTAAGATCTACAAATAAGTCAACATGACCTAAATGGTCAATTGACCCCTTAAGGAGTTATTGCCCTTTATAGTCAATTTTTAACAATTTTCATTAATTTGGTAAATTTATGTAAATTTTTACCAAATATAGTTCTCTGTTACTAATGGGCAAAGTTCATGATAGATATAATTGTAAGAAGCAAAATCGTTCAGTAAAGTAAGAACTTCAAACACATCACCATCACCAAAATACAATTTTGTCATGAATCCATTTGTGTCCTTTATTTAATATGCACATAGACCAAGGTGAGCGACACAGGCTCTTTAGAGCCTCTAGTCTATCTTATTTCAATAGGATTTCCAGTTTTCTTGCCTAATATCTGGGCTTTCTCTTGGGACTCCAGCGTTCCGCCAGTAATAAATACCCTCAGTAAAACTGACTGCTACGAAACAGCCAGTAGTATTGAAAGTGGTGTTAAATCACACTCACAATAAACCAATCAACTAATCAACAATACCCATAATGCCCTTAGAATTTTAACCCCCTTTCCATAACAAAAAAAAATAAATACAAATAGGAGTAGATATATGATGATTTGGCCTTGGATAACCCAGATTTCAGACTTAGTTAAGAATTTATTTTATTTAGAATGGAAGGGACAAAAGTCTTTTAGTATTGACTTCAATTGAAATAACAATTAGAATAGTAAGTTTACTAAGAGAACAAATTACAGGGGAAACAACTGTGTAACTAGAAATCAAATTAAATGCTGAAATCTTGAAATAAAATACAAGAAGATATCTCTTATTAAAATAATTTCAGACTTTAAAAAGATAACTAGGAGTCTCTGACTATATCTGTAATTATTTTATTGCTACATAGCAAATCAAGATACATATCACATTGCAATCTAAAATTGAAATTAATTGAGTTATCTCCTCTTACCAATAAATGTCTCGATAAATATATAATAAATGATTATTATTAATACAAATGTCAGTTCTGTATTTGTAAAACAAAATTATAGCCAGTAGATAAAATAAGATAATATTCTTCATATAATTAAAAATCTTACTAATGTATGATCATATTTTCTCTTCTATAACTCTAAAAAGTACTTAAATATAATTTATCTTTTTCAAAATATTCAAATTTATTTTCGCCAACCTCAAAAATATATTTATTTTAAAATAGTTTTATTTTTTTTATTTTGTGCTAGTTTTTGTGCTAAATAACTCTCTGTACATCCTTCATGAAATGTATTTTGAACACCACATAAATAAAGGAGGAGAACATAGTTTTTTTGCTACATCATCAAAAGTTGTATTATTAGTCTAGTTACATAACCTTTGGTGATCTGTATATTGTTTGGCAGATACATACAGTTTTATGTGTAACAATGAATCAGGTAGTCTATATTCATTGTTAGACAATTAATACAATCACCAGACAAGCAGGTGCTTCCATCTGGCAGCCTCAAACGATTGTATGCTTCATGTGATATACCCATTATACATACATCTAAATTGTGGAATATTGTTTGATTGCTGTGCTTTTAAAGATGTACATGTATTTGAATGCCACATGCCATTTTATCATGTTATACAATGATTGCATCTTGTTTTTATACAGCACTTTTTGTTGTTTTATAATGATAATTATATAGAGTTTATTTGTTTTATATGTTCAACTGGTAATATAATGTAAAATTCAGCAAGATTGCCTTCAGAAATATCCTGTTAGACTTGAGTGAATGATATGATTGTGCTTATATTTATTTCATGACCTGGTCAAAGTCAGGGATATTTGTTCAAACACATTACGTGTATAACCAGGCCCGTAGCCAGGAATTTCCAAAGGGGGGTTCGTTTGACTCACAAACTCGACTTTAACAGTCACAATTCGAACAGAACATCGACTTTAACAGTGCTTATTTGTTTTAAAGGGGGGGTTCGTCCGAACCCCCCCTGGCTACGGGTATGATAACATAGAAAGGAGGGGATATCATCCTAAATTCCTGAGAAAATAAATGCCATATCTTGAATATCTATGAAAAGAATATGTTAGTTCACTTATAGCATAATATACTGGGTAATTTAATCCATAATTCCAAAATTCCAATCAAAATAGCTTTCCCTGAATTCCCACAAATGAAAGGGCTGAATCTTAAATTCCAATAAAAACATCCTTCCGATACTCATACAACAAAACAGCATGCTTAAGAGAACGTCTAGAGAAAATGCAGTGCTTTAAATTTTGAAAATCTTAGTGATCTTCAATGAAAGTAAGATTGTCCTAAGCATTCATTAGATATTTGCCACTGGACATTAAGATTGGTATCTAGTGTTACTTTTGTTTGTCTATCTACTACATGTATCTATATAAAACAAGTGTTATAGTACTGATGTTTCACAAATATATTCCTGGTATAAAATTCACATGATCTCTCCTCCTACACTCTACATTAAATCTAACAATAGAATTACATAGCAGGAATTTCCATTTAGTAGCAATTTATAGCATACTTAATTCTTCATGTCATGTCATGTACTGATGCAGTGAGGATTCCATAAGAGTGTCAGTTAACAGCAGTATCTGATAAACATGGTAAAAAAAATGAGAATGGGAATGGGGAATGTGTCAAAGACACAACAACCTGACCTAAGGGCAGAAAACAACTGATAGCCACCAATGGGTCTTCAACACACAGAGAAAAAACTGCACTTGAGGCTTGTTTCAGGTGACTCTTAACAAAATTTGTACTAGTTCAGTGAAAATGTTAACACACTGTTGGCAGTACAGCATTACTAAGGTTATTCCAGTCTTTTAAACCTACATTTAAGAAATGAGCGGGTGTTTAGTGATATATAAAAAAAATTGACAAGATTTTATTAAAAGACTAAAATCCACAAATTAAAAAACCCACAAACATGTAAATGTTGCTCAAACCACAAAAAATTGATACCTTTGAATTAAAGTACTTTCACAGTATTGAAGATGATCAGTCGATTTAATTTTTTTCATGACATTTCAGTAGACCATATCATACCATACATTTTTATTTGTATTCTTGTGTAAATACATATTTCTGTAAAGGCAGAGGAATTCTTTCGTATATGTATTAGGGAGAGAATGCACAGTTATTGAACATTGTTGAAATTTTTGTTTGATAGGACATGTATGAAATTAATTTCATAGTCCAAAAGTAAACGTTTTAAACAGATAAATAAGTAAATGATTACATCATATTTTGAAAACCTAGGACAAAAAATATTGACTTAGAAATCCAAGGTATGCCAAATATCTAAGAGCCTACTTATGAAAGTTTTATCAGAATGCTTGTCATATGTGGTAATAATTTTCATATGATTTGATAATGTGTTTACTATGAATGCATGGTTTACATTTGAATTAAATTACATCTGCTCTTAGTTTCGTTGTGTGATCAAGACTGTTGACAAATAGTTTTTGTCCCTAAAGACTTGTTATGTGTATGGGTGGGAATATTTGTGCAATTAATAATCTGCATGTTGTTAGTGTTAGGTCAATGACGTTTACTTGCGTAATAAATTCTTATCACTGGAGGTTTAATTTTTTATGAGTTTTCCAGATTTTCAGAGAATATTTCCATTCTCAGAATCAGGAAATATTTGAGTTTCCTGTATTACACATTGACATATAGCATCTTTTATTGTGTGCTTGATAGTCCTTCATTAAAATGAATTTTTCAGTTTTTTAAAGTTCTCTTTCACCATATTTCTTTTCAATATAGTTTACAGTTCTTCTATGAGGATTAGAGGGAACTGAAGACTATCACTGAACTAGTATATATATTTGTTTAAGGGACAGCTAAAGGACGACTCTCAGCCAGGGTGCAAGAACTTCTTGCTGCATTGAAGACCTGTTGTGACCTTCTGCTGTTGTCTGCTCTATGGTTCAAGAATTTCTTGCTGCATTGAAGACCTGTTGGTGACCTTCTGCTGTTGTCTGCTCTATGGTCGAGTTGTTGTCTCTTTGACACATTCCCCATTTCCATTCTCAATTTTAATTTTGACAACCTAGTTTTTTCTTTCATCAGTTTCAATCTCTCAAGCAAGAAAAATCTTTAATGTACAAGTTCTTATGGAAAAGATGAAGAAACCCTTTATATTTCATATCATATTTGTCATTTTTATTGCTACAACTTGCATATTTACCCCCTAAAAAATTGGCTATGCATTTATAGTCAAATATATTATACTCAAAAGGGAAAAAAGAGCTGTATCTCTGTCAACAAAGATTGTTACAGTGTTCTTTTTATATTTCTTCCAATCTTTGTCTCAATAACCAGTTTTGACAGATTATTTCTGTTTAATAGACATATGTCTGTCATGGACTGTTTAATGATTTTCAAGATTTTATTTTGCTTGATGCCTTTTCTCCTATTTGTTTTTTTTGTTTTGAATTTTTATCTTGCAGCTTGATAAGTAATATACCTTTGATCATGTCAAAACATGCATCACATGGATGAGCAATCTTTTTTCCGTTTCTTTTTTTTGACATTGCAGAGCTGTCTTGCTTCGGAATTCGGAAGTAGCAATCCTCTGAAAGATATTTACTACAGAGATTGTTTACAAGATTGTCTGGTATAACGTATGAATCAGATGTTTTGGTGATTTATTCCCTACTAAAACATCGCTGATGTAATAATGTGTTAATCACTGAATGAAGATAGTACAAGGAGATAAATATTTTGATAGTTTGTTAACCCTCCGAGGATCATCTTTTTACATTAATTATTATACAATCATTTCTCATGTGTAAAACTGAGAAATGTATATTTTATTTATATTAGTTATTTTATTACAATTTATGTGAAAATTATGTTTCTACATATTTCATTCTATTATTATATTCTTAAATACCATAAGCAAAGAATTCACCCAACAATATAAGCTCACTTAAACATTCTATATGATGTAATGTTTGTTTTATGCCTTTAGCTGTTAATAATGCAGTAATATTTTGTTGTGATGCAAAAAATGTACTTTTGATTGTAGATGTGTTGCTTTATTGATTCAAGACTTGTAATATATATAGTCAAAATTTGATTTAATCTGCTTATTCAGTAACCTTTGGGGTATCACAATAACTTTGGTCAAACAGTTTATCAAATGCAGTTTGAATTCTTCTCCAACAAATGGATCAACTGGTAAAATATTTGAACAAGTAGCTTCAATGAAAGGTTGTTAGTATGATATGTCAGTGCAGTGATATTAAAAGTAACTCTAGTTCATTATTATCTTTGTCATGAAGTTCAAATAAAAGGATGACTTGACTTACTATTACAAGAGGTTTTTAACCAGTGACTCATTTTATAGTAAGTCATTATTTTATTTTTGTATGAAGCACATTTTCCTAATTGATCAGTTTGCCAGAGAAGAATTCAAACTGCAATTTGATAAACTGTTTGTGCAATTATTATTGTGACACCCCAAAGCCTACATAAAAAGCACAGTAACAAAATTTATTTGACCACAAGACCAGGCCTCACAGTCATAAAACTTTAGAGCATGATTTTTGTACTCAGACTCGAAAATCAACCAATCAAATTGCTGGATTTCATGTTTTTGAGCTTGATTTTTGTGCTCAGAGCACTGAGCAAAGTTTTATGCCTTCGAGGCCTGGGCCTTTAATTTTACTTATCAACATTGAAGCTTAAAGCCAGAAGAGACATATCATATAAGTAAGTAAGTAAGTAATTTTTATTGGTTTAAAATCCAAAATTACAGGATTTTTACCAAGACAATACAAATTTGTTATACACATCAATACAAACATATATATATATGATACCAAATTTATAAACATTATATGCGGAGGTGGTACCACAAAGTTATTTAGTTCTTAATAGAGCATTTCTAGAAATGTACATGTCGCTTATATATATATCGAGGGATCACTAATCTGTCATCTTCAGTTGGTATCAATATCATGCTTTACATTAACCTGCAACTAGAAAATCATGTTTTAGAATCAACCAATATTGTACAAATTCCTCTACAATTACCTCAAGTTGTGCACCTGCTATTTTGATTTTGATTTTATGTATTTTAAAGAGTTATAGAGATTGCTCACTCATTTCTACAATCAGAATTGATAGAAACATAACTGCTAGAATCTTCAAAATGTTTTTGATTCATATACTCTGATACTCTTAAAAGCAAGAAGAATTCACCAAGACCACTATTTCTTATTGAGATTTTTACACCATATTAGTTACACATAGTAACTGCCATTGATTAATGGTCAGTATGACAGGCAAAGCATGCAAAACAGGAGGTGCTTGCGTAACCTTCAAAGCGACAAAAATCATCACTCATTTTTATCAAAGTTTAAGTTGTTCAAGCACTATTTAAAGTGATGCTTCTTTGTGTATTACTTTTTTATGGGTCTGTAGTATGAATAAAATGATGTGTTTTAAATTCTAATGAGACAGCAATATTATATTAAATGCAATTTATCCTTTAAAAGACATTTTGTATAGGTCAACAAAAGGTCTTAAACATAAACATATTTTGAAACACTCTTATTCAAATTACACATGCTGTAAATAGATTTGACTAAGACTTCCAAACAGCAATAAAAACAAATCTCTTTCTCATTTCAATTTTCTTACATTTGACTATATAAAAAAGAAGATGTGCTATGATTGCCAATGAGACAACTATCCACAAAAGACCAAAATGACACAAACATTAACAATTATAGGTCACTGTACGGCCTTCAACAATGAGCAAAGCCCATACCACATAGTCAGCTATAAAAGGCCCCTATAAGACAATGTAAAACAACTCAAACGAGAATACTAACAGCCTTATTTATGTAAAAAAAATGAATGAAAAACAAATATGGAACAAACGACAACCACTGAATTACAGTTTTTAAGAAAAAGAGCATAATTTAAAAAAGGATATTGATGTAGACACCCCTTGACAAGGTGTTTGATTTGAGACAAATTAACTTCAATACAAAGTTGCTATTTTTTTTCAGTGTTAAAATATTGCTATCGGGTATGTGTTTTGTTCTCTGTGAAGGTTGTAGAGTGATCAATAGATGTTTACTTTTACATCATTTGGTCTCTGTAGCAGATTCTTTCCATTTGCAATCATACCAGATCTTATTATTTTCACACTAAGATATTGATGTAGACACCCCTTGACAAGGTGTTTGATTTGAGACAAATTAACTTCAATACAAAGTTGCTATTTTTTTCAATATGTTCAATCTAGCTATCCTATCCAGGATGTTTCGGCTAAAATTTCTTTGAATTGAAGGCTTCATTTGCCAAAGGTTTTGTTCAAGCGTAGGTTAATAAATTAATAAGAAAACGTCATTCTGAAATAACTTACATAAAATTATCTCAAAACCAAATTATATTAAAAGCCAAATACGTTTAACTATCTTGCAAAAAAAACCATGAAAGCACATTAGGACCAAAATTATTTTATTACCAACTTTGAATGACAGTTGCAATCTACTAATAGAAATTATTTTTTTAAGAAAAAGAGCATAATTTAAAAAAGGACAATAGATATTTAAAATATAATATTTTAATCGTGGCACTTCAAAGGTACAATGGAACCTATGATATTAAGCAAAATAATAAGTGGCAATATTACTTTTCATGTTCATGGCCAACAATATCAAGTTTAAATCCCCATATGGATCAGAACAAAGTGGTGTCCGAATCTTTTGATTGTCTTGAAGGATATTAATGATATTTGATGTTTATCATTATGATTATTGTTGTAATGTCTCTTGAATAAGATTGGAATATTTTCTCACTAAGTCAAGGTCAAAATTGAGTTATTTGATCATTTAAAGACTCAGAACTTTTAAATGGCATGGAATATTAATGGTACACATGTACTTGATATTACTGTTGAACCCCATCGCAGAGTACAAAATGTATGTCACAAAGGATATTAATGGTACTTGATATTATTGAGGCAACCACAAGATAGTGTTGCAAATTAAGGTTTAAATGTCAGTCTACAAGGTCAAGGGTAAATACTTTGTACATGAAGATGAATTCAAGGAGTACTTTAGGAGTATACTTTTGTAAGATTTGTTTACAGTTCCTTTGATTTTTTAAAACTGAAATGTCCACTTTTGGGATATTGATATTCCTTCCTGCTTATGAAGGTCTGTAATATTAAAAAAAAAAAAAAAAAAGAGATGAAAGAAGGGGTATTACAACAACTAGAACACATCTATTTTCACATTCTGCAACGGCCAACCAATTTGTGACAGTGTCTTAAAAATTTCAAAGGGATGAGTTCAACCTCACCACTAGGAACTATTGATTGAATAGATTCCTTGTAAGAAAATTTGGAACTTGAATTTAAGAGTATCAAATAAAACATTGTTTATATAACTTGTTTTCTTTAAAACTGGCAAATGTATTATTAGTATAAATTGAATTTGAAAGTGTTGTTAAAGTTTATTGCTGAAATTGCAATAAATGAAACAGGAAATTAATTTTGATGTTCAGGAAGTACTGTAGAAGAGAAAGCATATATCTTTTACAATGAATCTCCCCACTCATCAACATTCTATGTAAGATTAATATCAACAAATGTATTGGCTTTAAGTAGAAAACAATTTACAGTAATTGAAATAATGAGGGCATCTGGTTATGTTACTGTGTGATAAATAGGTAGTTCTTATCATATCTTACACAAGATAGAGTCTTAATGCCACTATAGACTGGCTGATAGTGCCACATTACACTTCAACACATGTTAAAGAGAACAATTCTTTTCTCAAATTGAAAACGAAAAACTTTGAAAACAATAAAATGCCATAGAATAATAGGTATTCAAATAAAATGGTGCTTTAAACAGTTGTATGGTTGAAATCATGTCAAGAATGAAATAGCTTTTCAACTACAAATGCTATTACAGATTACCAAATTATAACTGCTATTATGACTGCTTATTAAGGACTACCTAATGTTTCCTAATTGGTGTCAAGATACCACCCAAAAACATAATCAACAGTAGACAAATATGAAATGTTTCAATCATCAGAAACTTATTGTTTATGATTTCTTGAGTTCCTTATTGACTGATATCGGGTTCATCAAGGAAGATTTTACCACCTTCAGATATTATCCATCAGTAAGATTATGTAGTGTTTTGGTAATAAGCCATCTGCAGGAATCATGTAAGTTCATAAACGCAACAGAAATAGCCATTGTTGTTTTTTGTTGTTTTAAAAGTAGTACCTCTACCACATATTTAGAAGGAGATCCCCACTCGTTCACTTCGCCTTTAGTTATTGTTTTATAAGTAGTAACTAGATCTCCCCCTCTCATTAGAGACCCCCACTGATTAACTTTCCTCAATGCTTACTATTATTGGTTCTAATGGAGGTCTGGACAAATTTGAAATGTCGATTGTTACAGCTTTAATATATACTTAGAAGATACAAGCTTATCAATTTGGTATGAACTTTGTTCTTGCATCCAACTCTTTTCAAACTTGACCATTGAGAATTCTTGTGAAACTATTTGATATAAAGGGTCTAGGTCACAAATTTTGAGATTCATCTTTAAGACACAGTATATCTTTATGTATAGCATTATATAATCTCAGGGGCCTGACCAGCCATTTTTAAATGGGGGTCTTACCCACACCCCCCTTGGGATCCGCCACTGAATCTCCATCAAATATGATCAAATGTCAAGTTAAACATTATTTAAATCAAAGATGAAAGATCAGGGTTATGTATTGAAAGAAGAACAGATTGAATGCAATGGTATGGCTCTACTTTGTGGTGCCCTTAACCTTGTTTAGATTTATAGATACACTTGATGTAGATGATGATGAGTTAATAAAATCTAAATTACAAAACTTTTTTTTACTGAAACAAAGATTATTGGTACCCATATTGTCATTGAATGCACTAAGTAGATATTTAAAGCCATCTATATATTGATTTGAAAGATTCCTACTGAGGAAGATACATTCTCATTTTTAGATTAATATTAAAAAATTATTTTGAAGAATTATCTAGAACATTTGATAGTTATATGAACAAAAAAAATCAAATGTTATGTGGCCTAAGCTTTCATAATTATGTAAATATTGCCTGCTTTTAAATGGTACGTATTACTGGTATATTGTATTTTTAAAAAAGCATAACTTTAAGAACAGAGTCATAATGCGTCCTTTCAAAAGACTGTGTTTAACAAGACACTTCACAGTATTATTAGTTTCCAATATGCTGTGTCATTAGTACATGTATTTAAAGAAAAGCAAAACTTTAATTTTACCCATAGGTTATTGTATTGAAAAAAGAATTATATTTGCTTTATATTTTCAGATTATTAAATAACAATAAGCTAAGAAGACTGACAAATGGTGTATTTGAAGGTCTTACAAATTTACGTTTTTTGTAAGTATAATAATTTCACTGGTATAAAAAATAAACCTAAACAAACACACATTATTTGTCAAGAAATAAGAAGAAAATCTCATATTAAGTTCAGTTTTGTTACTGAACATGCAAATATGATTTTCCTTTTAGATACAAACTGACTTTTGAAGTTAAATAGATATAAGAAGATATTTAGTGCCAATGAGACAGACAACCCTCCATCCAAGTCACAATTTGTAAATGGGAACCATTATAGGTCAAAGTACAGTCTTCAACATAGATCCTTGGCACACACTGAACAGCAAGCTATAAAGGGCCCCAAAATGACTAGTGTAAAACCAATCAAACAGGAAAACTAACAGTCTAACAGTATAAAAAAACAACAAAGAAGAAACATGTATGAACCACATCAACAAACAACAACCACTGAAAATCAAGTTCTATGTTGATTTGTTATTTGAGTCAATCACAAATCATCCAGCAAACAAAAAAAGTGATATATTATTGCAGTGCAATTTTAAATTCTGAAGACATTTCTGATAAAAAAGGGGGAAAACCTACATGGATATGCTTCTGTATACAAATATGAAGATGTAGTATATAATAACCAATTAGACAACGCTCCCCCAGAGGGGAAATGACATCATTGTATTTATTTTTTTTAGGTTTTTGATCATTTAACCAATCTCATAATATTACATTCATTAGCTTAAATTATGTGAGAATAATATGTTTAACTTATATTTATTATAAAAGCAAGTTTCTTATTTTATATGCTTTGTTGTAGATATTTATATCAGAATGAATTAGAAGAAATTGAAAGAGATGTTTTTGCAGATACTCAAAATTTAGAACAGTTGTAAGTATATAACTTTTATCAAGTTTATGTACCACATTTAGAAAATTAAGGACAACAAAATAACATGGTAAAACTTTTTTGAGAAAAAAATGTGAAATTCCTAAATTAAAAGTTGAGACATGTTGCTGCTTCTCAGCAAGACACGTATCTGTTGAGCAGTAATAAATACACTATCTGCTCCAGTCTCAGTGGGGAAATATTTGATCTTGTATTAAATGTAAATGTTCCCAATATGGTATGCATTATATGCTGTTACCAACGATAAACATACATTGATAGATGATTTTAAGAGCTAATCAGGGGCAGATCCAGGATTTCTATTTAGGGGGGTGCAATATTTATAAATTTTTGGAGGTTTTTTTTGGTAAAAATATTTAAATATTTTTCTAAAGGGGTGAAATGTAGATATCTCGACGTATAATGTGGTAAAATTAGTAAAAAAGTTAAAGTTTTAAGCTGAAACCGCCATAGTCCGCACATGACAACATTCTACAGATAGACCGGTGGACAGACGGACGTGAAGCGAGACGAGACAGATCACAATTGCTCACCTGACCAAAATATTTTTCAAACGAAAATTTCTACTTTTACCAGCAATTTTTAATTGTCCTTTCATACTATCTGTTTTTCACTTTTTTGACTATCGGAGGTCGTGTCACAAACATCTGACATCAGAATAAGATGCATTTATATTTATTTTCTTGGGATCTCAAGCATACAGTAATGCGGTACATAATTCGGATAACATTTAGGTTGCAAGTGAGAAATAAGTATAGACACAGAGATACAAATTAATACACTAATCTTTCGCTTGAAACAGTTTTTCATTACAGATAGTATAGAAGAATCTCACCTGCCGACTGTTTTCTTGACCGTGGCATGATGAAATTGTGAAAGTGTGTAAGGGATGTTTTGGAACTTCGATTATCAAACAAATTGAATATAAAAACCGCAAATACAATGTAACATTTGTTTTTGCTTTGACTGCTTAAAACCTATTATATTTGTCATCAAACTCAGCTCCGCGTTTGACACCTTCCTTTGAAATTATTTATAGAACTTTTAATAATAAAGCGTAGATAGTCAGTTGATTAGTAATCACGTTGATTCTGTTAAACTAACTGTTTTATATACTCATGATACTTTGAATGTTAAAAAGTTTGTCTGAATGGTCTTTTCTGATTCTTAAATATGTTGAAGTCAACCCATGCTTTGCAAATTTTAGGGGGGGCGCACGCCCGCCACGCCCCTGCCTAAATCCGCCCCTGCTAATCTCCTATTGCTTGTAGACTTTGTTTGACTTGCTTGCTTTTGTTGTACATGTATTAAGATTGGCTCAAGCATTGCAATTTATAAGATTAAATTTGCAAACATCATAAACCTATAATTAAGAATGGAGATAGGGAATGTGTCACAGAGACAACTAACAGACCAAAGAACAGAAAACAGCCAATGGCCACAATGGGTCTTCGACACGATAAAGAAATAATGCACCTGGAGGCTGGCTACAGCCGGTCCTTAAACACAAATGTGTACTAGTTCAATGATAATGGACATTACACTAAATTCTGAAACATGTTACTGATAGAACTTAAATTGAAAAAAACATACAAGGCTTACAAAGGCTAGAGGCTGCTGACTTGTAGCAGGCTAGCTGCTGAACAGTAGCTCATGGGTCCTGATGTTATGTTTTGACTATTTGCAGACAATAGTAAAAAAAATCACACAAGGACCTATGAGCTACAGTTCTGTTGCTAGGAGCAGGCTCAAAAATGCAGTGGGGTCAACAAGCATTAGGAAATTAACTATAAGAAAGTTATGTAGTATGGACATTTCAGATTGCTGGAAAAAAATAATGTAAACGTGCTTAAAATTTATAAATTATCAAAGTTAATCAAAAACTCATGCAAATATATCTGTTGGTTCAATATTATTTTACAGAAGAAATTTAATTTTTGGTAGAGTTGACATGTACTGTTATTCCACTTTTTTATCTGAATATTCTGCTTGAATGATTATTTTTTCTGTGTTACACAAGAACAGACTTTTGTGTTTTCATGATATATTTCTAGCATATGTAATACAAAGCTCATTTAAATCTTTTGCAGATTTTTACATAGTAATAAAATCAAACATTTACCAGATGGATTATTTTCACAGACAAATAATCTACAAAGATTGTAAGTATTTTTACACTTCTCTGTTAGAAAAATATTGATGTTGATTAATTTAAAATACAATGACTTTTAGATTATCAAATCTGTTTGGTGCCATAGGTATGCTTCTGCAGTCAATTGTAAATTTCAAGCATTTTTTTTATTTTGTACCTTTGAATGGAATAAAATTTTGACCTGTGTAAGACTCTTTTGGACACTGTGCTATTTTTATGCCCCATATATTGTCATTATTTTCTTTGGTCTGTGCACCCATCCGTTTCTGACCGTTTATTGTCCGTCATTTGCTTCAGGTTAAAGTTTTTGGTCATGGTAGTTTTTGATGAAGTGCATGACGTCCAATAAACTATTAAAACTTAGTACACATGTTCCCTATGAGATGATCTTTCTTATTTTAATGCCAAATTAGAGTTTTGACCCCATTTTCAAGATCAACTGAACATAGAAAATGATAGTGCGGATGGGGCATCCATGTACTGTGGACACATTCTTGTTTATTACTATTTAAAAAAAATCACATATTTATAAATACCAGAACTCAAAATGGAGACTTCATTTGTATGGCCAGTACTTTCCAATCAAATAAATTGCATCACAAGTCTAGCTTTCTAATTAACCAATATCTACAAATGTTTTAGAAATATTGCTGCAGCTGTGATTTTTTCTGAGATATCAAATTATGTGTCAATACACTAATTTGTCAGTTACAATATTATACTATGTTCACATATGAATGGATAAACAAGCACTTGTTGACATCCAAGGGTCATATCATGCCTTGACTGGTGACACCCTTTTTCAACTTAATGACATAACCTTTAAATAGCAAATGGAAATTGGGAATTGTGTCAAAGAGGCAACAACCCTATCAAAGAGTTAAAAAAAAACCGCCACAAATTGGTCTTCAACACAGTGAGAATTCCCACACATGGCAGGTGGGCCTCAGCTGTCCCCTGAATTAAAATGTGTACTTGTTTAAAGAAAAGTTGACATCTAAAAAGAAAGCAAAATTCAGGCTGGCTTATGATTTAAGAATAGGTTCACTGTAAGCTACATGCCGGGGTAGTTCCTTTAAGAATTAAAGTTGAGTTTATGTCCATATTGGAAAAATCCAGCATGTTTTTATTCATAGTTTGTATTATTCTATCCAATCCTCTTTATAAAGTACATGTAGTTGTTTTGTATTTATATCATGGCCATCATTACATTATTGTACATTAAGATGTTTATCTGGGAATCTAGAAGTGCATTCACAACAATTTAATAACAATAGTTGTAAGTTTTTATATTTTGTGTATAATTTCCCATAGTTATTATTATTTCTTCTGTATTTCAGACGACTGGACGATAACCCAGTTGATTGTGGATGTAAAATGCATTGGTTATACCAATTGTTACACGACAGAAATAGAAACGTTCAAGGTGCCGTAACATGTAAAGGACCCCCAACCTTTGCAGGGAGAGCACTAAATACTCTGGATGAAAATGATTTTCAGTGTGGTACATATCAGTTATATTTTTAATGGATGTCTCTAGAAACATTCATTTATTGGCAAAACATACATTTAATTTCACACAGCAGTTACAGCGGAATCCATTGAGTGTGTAGCCGAAGATAATATCTTTGGTTAGCTTGCTTGTTAGCTGAACCGTGAAGTCATTGTTAGGTTAGGTAAACTATCCTACTTTAAGAATAGACTAGTACAATAGAAAACTAATTGATCTGTCTGTTGGACCATGCTTCTTCGAAAGGAGGATAGTATACCTGACCTTATAATGACTTTACAGTTAAGCTAACAAGAAAACTTACTAAAGATATTACCTTTCGCTACACACTCAATAGGAGCTGCTGTAAAAAAATATGACAGGGTGAATTAATTGTGGGTACTAACATTCTATATATAATGGACATTAAATTTCAATATGTGTACATACAAGAAAGGACATTGTTGTAAAAATTACATGAAAACCAAAAGTTACTACAGCAATTATGATAACCTGCAAGGAACACTATTACTCAAATTTAAATGAAATAACACTTTTATGATATAGTACCAAATATTTCAGTGGCATTGATGATACTTTGTACAATACCTGCAGCTCTATTGCCTGCTGCAAGGATAAAATGTACAGTTCACAATCTTTTTTTTAGAATTCATCTGATTGCATTCAAAAACATTTACCTTCAAATATACTCTAAGAAGTTGCCTAAATTGTTATATAGGTAGAACTTTTATTTGAAACATAAAGAAACATGGTTTTCAACTATGTTTATTTATTTTTTTAGATGAGCGGACATTAATAATAGAAGACAACCGTAGCAGCAATAGTAAGTCTTTGATATTTATCTTTGGATATTTTCAAGTACCTTAATTATACAAAACACTTGTAAGGCAAGACAACTTGGTATTCAATAGTCATGATAAATCAACAAGGACTTAGTTTTATGTGTGGCAATTTTTGTCATGGTTTTATTTTGACATTAAAATATGGATAAACCATTAATCAAATATGCATTCATCTGCAATATGAACACATTGAAGGGTAACCAGCAGACATCAACTTTAAAATTAATAAATTCAGCCATTCAGCAAAAAAGGAAATTACATATAGCATCTTGTGTTCATTCCATAATGTTTCTATTCTCAATATCTTAAAATATATAACAAGCGGTCAAAGTCAAATATGTTCTTCAAAATTGATAAAGGTTGGTTTTGTGTTTTTCTTTCATATCATTCAATGAGCAAATTGTAAAAAGCAAGCAATTTGATATTTAAAACAAGTGGAAACATTGCTTATCAACTAGAAAAATATGAGTAATGCATAAGAAACATGTTTAATCATATTAAATTCCCTCCAAAAGATAACTCTTGTTAAGCAGGTGATTATCGCAATATGATAAATTGATTGAATGTTTAAAATGATTATATCTTATCACTATTTTAAAATATACTATTCCTTCTTTTAACCTTGAAATTATTTTGCTTATTTGAAAAGATTATTAAACTTTTAAAGTATAACTTTTTATACTGAAACATTGACTTATTCTTGAAAATATGTATGAAAAAATCCAAAGAATTTGTGTCAAACATTTGCAGGTGAGATGCTTTTATAGTTATTAGAAATCTACCAGTTCAGATAAACACTAAGGTCAATTTCTAATTGCACTCTGGTCTTTTGTGAAACTGACAAATTACACTTGGTTTATAGATTTGTTATATTAAGTCATTTGTAAGTTTGTCAGTTATAAACTGTAGATTTTCCTTCAGGTACTCCTTTTTCTGAATCACTTAAAAAATGAGTGTCACATTATATTGTACAATTATGTTGAAAGTGCAGTTAATTTTCTAAAACTAATATTAAGTCATTTTTTGCAGCACGACCTCAAATAATAACAGAGCCATCAGCTGTGAATGTCACGTTTGGTAACACAGCTTATTTCGTATGCCGAGCTGAAGGTACCCCAAGACCAGAGATTACCTGGCTACATAATGAGTAGGTAAAAGTCTTATATCAATTTGTTTTAAATAATCTGAGAATTTGATTTCTAAACATCTGATTGTGTTAAAGGAAGTAACAATGTCTGCATTTTAAAAACCTTTTTTTTTCTTCGAAAATCTATGAAGAAAGCTAAAGGTTCTAAACATGAATTCAAAAATCATTTTTGGGAAACTTATAATTAGGGAACTATAGCAGTTGTAGCAAAATGTTCCTTAATCCAAGCATATCTTGGATGTGCAGGATGAAGGTCATTCTTAGAATATGAGCCTGAGGCTCGAAAGTAATGAATTAGCTTAACTTCTCTTTGAGGGGTGAAGCTTACATATAATATCTCTGTTTAAAGAAACAAACTATACCTGACCAGACCATAACTGGCCAGTGACCTTGACCCTAGTATATGAGCACCTGTTCCATAATAACTTGTCATAATTTAAAGCAAGTTTGTGTCGACCAAATATAAAACCCAGTGGAAAAGGGTGGGTCTGACTGATAATCCCTAGGGTGGGAATTAATTTCTTTCGAGCCTCAGGCTCATATTCTAAGAATGACCTTCATCCTGCACATCCAAGATATGCTTGGATGAAGGAACATTCTTATTCATATTTCGCCTTCGGTCTCAAGTAATGAATTAGCTTGTTTAAAGTGTAGACACAAACTAAAAACAATTTTTATATAAATGCCAACATTTAATAAAGGATTAAAATCACAAGATCATTCAGTAACTACAACTGAAGAAAAGTGTTTTAGTACTGATATTATTTACTTTCCTGTTATAGAACTTGAAAAAGTTTTACCATATGTCCAGACAAAACTGTTGCCATAATGTCCTTAATAGAACATCCTGAAGCTAAATGCACTTAAGAAGAGGTTCCTCTAAATGAGTTAACCTTAAAACCTCGGATTTAGATGAATTCTCTCACCTATTATGTACACAAAACATGATAAATCATTGTCTTAACAACACAAAGTTTTGGTTTATCAAAACCTTTGATCACCTCATTAGGTAAACTAACTAACAGATCTAGTATTTTTCAAAAACTCATGTATATGAAAAAATAAAGTGCCATGTCTCTGAATGAAAGACATAGAATGTAAATCTACAGCTGATAAAGATAGTACTTTAAGGCAGATGTAGTCAAGGCAAATAAAGACACAAGTATAAAAGACAGTCTTCAATGTTAAATACTCCAATGAATATTAAGAACCTAAAAAAGATAGCACTAAATTCATCTCCCAAGTGAAAGAGTATCTAACTCTTCAATTGCAGATTCAGGTTTAAGCAACCTTACACAAATACATGTAGTAAACAAACAAATTAGGTAACATCTTTTTCTTAAAGGATAAAGTCTGTTTCAACATAGAACAAGGAAAATTCACATTAAACATGCTGAATATGAAAAGCTTGTGTTTTACAAAAATTTCAATAATCAATAACATCCTTTTTAGATGGTGATAAGGAATTGATCACACCAAATAATGAAATTTCTCAAAAAATATTGATAATGCTTGATTATAGATGCAAGGTCTCCAAGATGAAGTGTAAATATATTTTACAAATGATTCTGAAATCTCCTGTTTATATTAAAGTGATTTCTGAGTATAATACACACGTTTTTACCCTACTGCACAATCAACCCTTCAGGTGTTGGTTCACTTTAATTTTTTACAATATACAGTTAAATTAAGTCTCTTCCTGACGGAAAGACATTATCTTCAGTATACAACATTGTTACTAATTTTTATGCTTAGCAGTTTAACTGGCAAATAAATTAAAATGGTCTTAGCAAAGAAAACCAACTCTGAGCAAGCCAAAAAGGATAACCAAAAGAGCCTTCTGAACTTTATCACTAATAATTTTCTTTATAATTATCCCCAACAATGAAAAAGATGGGAAAATATAAGGTCTTAATTCTGATCATGAAAAATACAAACATCTCTAAAAGGAGCTTGTTGGTCTAAAGACAATGAAGTATTTATCTACAGATTTGAAAATGAAAATGTAATAACAACAAAACAAATACATCTTCTTTCAATTGCCATCCTTTTGAATCTGTAAATTGTTTAGACATATGATAAGCATCAACATTTTCTTACCAGGAATATAAAGAGCTGTGATAAAAATGTTCTTTCTTGAACACCAAGCCCAAATAATGAAATATTTGTAGTAAGTATGTTAAGTGACAAAGAGGTTATACATTTGTACCTCCTATTGCATAATAAAAGCTACTGAAATAGTATTTTCTGATTGTATAACTCTCTGTGACTAAAACTTTTTCTCCAAAAAAAAAATATAGCCAACAATACTATGAAATCTATATTAAATGAGTGCATACTCTTAAAGAAGCTCCAATAAATTCTACCAACAGAAACATTTTCTTCAAATTTGGATCCCAAATCCTTCTTTTGTCAGAGGAATCTGGTTCAATCCAAAAACTTATTTGGATGGGTCTATAAATCAAATTTTTAATTTCTGATTTTAAATTGTTAAAAAAATTCACCTATCATGCCTATTGATGATAATAAACACTGTAACAACTATACAGTGTTTCAACATTATTTCTCGCCATGTTTCTGCAATGTAACATTCCCACAGATACTGCATTAAAAGCATTCGTCACAAGACCAATATATGATGTAAATCATCTAAAATACAGTTACACAATTCTATTTAAGAAGAATTTCCCAAGGGAGATAATTTTACCATTTCTCATCTGTCAGAAAAAACTTAAATAGCTCAGTATCAATAATGAGACAAAGGAAAACAATGTGCTTCCAAGGAATGAGTACCAACTTCTCAATTTATTCCGAAGCACAGCTTATCAAGCATTTGCACCACTTCTTCTGTATTCACAATACAATCATCTAAACTCTGATCCATAATAAAAGAATCATCAATGTATAAACTATAGCATGTATATACTTCAAGTGACATTATTTCATAAACACATAAGACAGGTTTTAAAACCTTAGTAAAAACTCTTGATGCAGAGGCCAATCCAAAACAAAAAACATAAATATCATATCAATGTCTTTTCCACATGAATCAGGAAATTGTGATATAATCATAAATGATACTTAAATATGCATCTGTGAGATCTATAGATGTTAGCTCTCTCTCTCTATATATTTAGATAATTATTCTAAAAAGAATTACATCTAAACAAAAGATAAATGGTCCTGCTCCAAATGCTGATTAGCCACAAACTAAGTTTGTTTGAATTTTTCAAATAGATACAGGCCTTGAAGACCAATCTTTCTTAGGAACTAAGAAAATATAGGAAATAAACTGATTTTCCATTGATCGATCAACCTCTTAAATAGCTCCCTTAGCTATCAATTTTTGGACTTATGAAAATAATTCATCCTTATGAAAGGTGAAATGTATTTAATTCAAAAATGATAAACCTTGTGGTACATCATTAAAAATAATTTTATAACCATTTCTTAATATATCTAATATCAATAGATCATTAGAAACATTTACCAAATCATAATATTTAAGTTATCTACTGTATATAAAGCAACTGGTTGAGAAAAGTGACCTCTTCGAAATTCTCTGTTCCCTTTTTGGAAACATCTCCCTCTCAATGAAGGGAATTGCCTATTAGTATAGTACACTCGTTGACCAACAGAGCATCTGCAGTTAAAAAACTGATATTGCCTTTCCCATAACAGCTGGGAGTAAATTAATTGCTAGTCCTGGAACCTCTTCCAAAGAATCTATAATTTGCTTTAGAATCTTTGTATAAACACAAGTTTGCTTTTTGCAATCATAACTAGAAATGTGATAAAGCAACTATCACAACAGAATTACAAAAAAGTTTTATCATCTAAATATTTCTGAGCATCTCCTATGGGTTTAACCA
Source organism: Mytilus trossulus (assembly GCF_036588685.1). Classification (NCBI taxonomy): domain Eukaryota; kingdom Metazoa; phylum Mollusca; class Bivalvia; order Mytilida; family Mytilidae; genus Mytilus; species Mytilus trossulus. The sequence continues at coordinate 13,725,721 of NC_086373.1, forward strand.
GAAACCCATGGTCAAACAAACAAATAGAATTTTACCATAAAATCCTTGTATTATCAAGATCCAATGGCTCATTCTTACAACAAGAAATAGCCAACTCAACAATAGGGGTGATGATCAACCCCTTAAGAAAGCATCTCTGGGTTTCCTGCATCTTTGAAACCACAGAGTGGGCCTGTCTAGGCAGTGCCATTTCGATTTTTTATTTATCCTAGACACACTAGGATTGTCACAGTTCTCAGTGTGATAGTATTATTTCCTCTATGAACTTTATATTTTCCTGATTTTATCAAAATCATGATTAAACTGTTCAACAAACAGGATGAGATAATGGACCATTAATCTCACTAAAAGAAGCCTTAAAGGCTTCTGAAAACCTTAATGCAGGATCAAAAGACGTATCAAATTCAACTCCGGCTGGACTATCATCAGCCATGGCACAAACTCCAAAAAGAGGTACATACACCGTATCATTTCAGTAGATCAGATCAAAAATTAGAACTAAATCTTCATAAAAGTAAGCCTCTAATGGCAAAATTCAAATAAAGCAGCAGGTTTCTCTACAAACTCTGCTAGAGTTGAAGGCAGTGAAACTGTCTCAAACCTCATGATTCATACAGGTTCTTTACTTCATTAATAATAATGAGTAAATGTATCAATATACATTTGTACATGCCTATCTTAAATCTCAACAGCACTTTCGTGAGAAACATTCACAAATCAAGTAGATTTTGAAGTTATACAAGTAGCACTAGATTTTAAAACTTACTTTTTACAGGTTCTGTTGCTTTGTCAATTATTTCCAATTGCCATGCCATTATGACCTATTATAAAACTACTAGGTTTTATAACTGTTTAAGAAGAGGATTTATTCAAAATACCTCTTGATTTCCTATTAAATTTATCATCTTTAATTTCTAAAACATTCCAGAGGTGATGAAAATCATAACCATCACCCTAGTAAGTGTAAACATCATTCTAAACAACTTGCAAATACAATACATTTGCATAAACAAATTCAGCCATTGTAATACAAAAATGTGTACCTGTGCAGGTAAAACACGTGTAAATTGTGAAGAGTACTCACAACCTTCAGGTGAATAGAAATACTTTTAGATATCTACCTGTTTAACAAACAGGAGTATGAATTTTAAGTAACACATGTGCCGTACATCGTACTAATGCAAAAACTTAATGAATATATAAAATTGTCATACATCGTAGACAATAAAATATTTAATTAATTTCAATGAACACTTGTCATACATCGTAGACAAGAAATTTTTAAATTCATTTCCATCAACACTTGTCATACATCGTAGACAATTGAGGAATTATTATTTGTAAATAACAAAATAACATTAGAACTTGTCGTACTTCGTAGACAAGTTTATGTAACTTTAATAACTTTCTCCCAAATTTAAGATAAAAATAAAATAACTAAAAAGAACTCACGTGAAGTGTCCACTTCACCCTCAAGAAAAATAATGACAAGTTATTATGGAACAGGTGCTTATATACTAGGGTCAAGGTCACTGGCCAGTTATGGTCTGGTCAGGTATAGTTTGTTTCTTTAAACAGAGATATTATATGTAAGCTTCACCCCTCAAAGAGAAGTTAAGCTAATTCATTACTTGAGACCGAAGGCGAAATATGAATAAGAATAACTATGTGTAAATATATTGAAATATCAAAAGATTTCAGTTTGCAAAATCTGACCTCTTGGTTTAGGGGTGTGCAAAATGAAAACAAGTTAAACTTAACAACTTTTAATTCTGTTTTATATTGACATGCTTTTTAAAGTTACATAGTTTTAAATCTGGAGAAAAGTTAATAATAATCTATTCGATCAGAAAGTAAATATATTTATTTGATTTTTTTTTTTTTCATTTTGAAACCTCATGCTTATATTTTAGATACCAATTAGACTTCAGTGACCCACGGATTAATCAATTAGAAGATGGAACACTCATGATATACAACACCAAGAAATCAGACAGGGGAGACTATCAATGTATGGCTAGAAACCCATCAGGAGAAGTCAAAGCTAAAAAGGTCCAGTTAAGATATTCTGAGGCTGAAGGTATGGCTTACATAGTGATTAGGCTAATTACTAACAAAAAAGGAGATTATTCAAAAGCATTGTATTTTGGGTGGTTGCTGTTGTCGTCAGTTGTCTATAAAATCAAGCTATTATCTGTTTATCCCTTGAATATTAAAAATCTTAACACTCATAAAAAGAAAAGACTACGAACCTACCATCAGGTTTCATGTCAGCATATACTTTACATTAGGCAGCAGGTTCAGATTAATAGCTCATCAACTGGGTCAAGTATGAAATTGTCCTTGAATTTTTAACAGACTACAAATAAGAGCTTAGGCAAATGTGTTTTCCAACATCATGTGAACATGCCTTACTATGTAATTCATTTTAAAATAAAAGTTTTTTTTTAAATCCCTCTCTTACAGTTTACGACATACCTAAAGCAGGGTTATCATTAGTTATCAATAGCTCACAGTTTTACTGGTTAATTATTCAGTATTAATTTTGAAAATTTTCTGATTGGTTTAAACCACAAAATTTATACTCAACAAATAAGTCTTCCGTTGATTCGTTTTATAACATTATAATGTTGCTTTAAAAAAACAGGCATTTGTCTAAAATCCATGAAAATTGGCCTTCTCAAAATATTAACTTTTACATAAAGATACAGTATAGTATTTAAAATGCCAGTATTAGTTTTGATTTTATTATTTTTTTTCTCCCTTATTTAGTTGCACCACGGTTCATTGCTACTCCCCAGGATGTAACAACATCAGTGGGTAATTCAGTACAATTAACCTGCCAAGCTACAGGTCACCCTGAACCACAGATACAATGGACCAAGAATGGTAACCAGTTATCTCCCTCTAATAGAATCAGTGTCATGTCCAATGGAGACCTACACGTAAATAATGTACACACAGAGGACCAAGGATTATACAGATGTACTGGTGTCAGTAGTGCAGGCTCTATAGGAGCTGCTGCTAGGATTGCAGTACATCGTAAGTTAACAATTTTTATTTTTACAAACCCTTACATAATAGATTGTACAGTATCATTCATCTATTTGTGAATAAATGTATATCAGAGACATTTGATTTGAATAAAAAAAAAGTCTTTAAGGTGGTATGTAACACTACAGGGAGATAACTCTGTAAAGTCAGCTAAACGTTTTAATTACGTTGGGTTGTAAAAGGAATATTAAGCTCCTCAGTGATCAAAATTGGACTTTGTCAAATTGCTATATAACCAGTGTAATTTTTCTAAGTAAACGGTTGGTTAAAATTTTTAAAAAATTTAAAACTTTTGTTAAAATGTCAAAGTAAATACTTTGACAAAATTTTATAAAAATAAAACGAGCCAAATTAATTTTAGTGAAAGTGTTGGGTACCACCTTAACACACAGTAAAAGGTATGTTTAAACTTGTCTACCTTGGTTCTAAGTAGATTATGAGAGATTTTGTTGAATGTTGGTAAAAAAAAAGGTTGATACACATTTAAAACAGATTTCTCATCTGCTTACCATCAATTCTCAAACTTGATAGCTAGTTGACCAATACTTTTTGCAAATTCAAATCAAAAAGGTATTTGGATGTACACCAACCAAGCAAAGTACAGTAAGTATGTCGAGGTCAATTCATTAATTTTGTGATTATTCAATTTTCAGAGCCACCAAAATTCCTAACAGAACCATCTGACGTACAAGTAACTGGAGGAAGCACAGCCACATTTAGATGTGAAGTTTCAGGAACTCCAACTCCACGTATCCTTTGGATTCAAGGAGGTTTGTCAAACATATGGATTGATAGATCTGCACTTTTTAATCTGAAAATTACAGAATCTAAGGGTACAGTTTATATAATGGATTCTAATGAAAAGATGATTTCATGTTACTGGTCAAACAGGTGTTCAGTCACACTTTTAAGAACTGCCCAATGATTTGATTGGCTCTCTGACTATTGTCACTGTTTCAATATATAGGTTCAGTAAAAGAGGGGTAAAAGATACCAAACTCATAGATCGAAAATAAATTGACAACGCCATGGCTAAAAATGAAAAAAGACAAACAGACAAATAACAGTACACAAGACACACCATAGAAAACTAAAGACTTAGCAACACGAACCCCACCAAAAACTGGGTGTGATCTCAGGTTCTTGGAAAGGGTAAGCATTTCCACAGGTACCACTCTTTGACTTAGGTCAGTAGTAACCCAAATAAATAGAATTTAAGAAAACATAAGCAAAAAGGTATAATATAGACTTATTTTTAGGCTTAACTTTTAATTTTTCAAAGGAAATACGAAATAACAAAAATTCATTTTTCAAAAAAAGAAAATTTTGACTAGGGTCAAAGAGCTTATAATATTTAACACTTATTGATTTTTTCCTCCAGTTGGTAGCCCTTTACCTCGAGAAGAAAGATTTGACGTACAGAATGATGGTCGTTTACTACAGATCAGATATGTTGAAGAGAAAGATAAAGGACTGTATACCTGCAGAGCCATTAATGATGTAGCTACTGTAGAGGTTTCAGCAGAACTAACCATACTTCAACAGTGTAAGTTCATCTGTAAAATTAATAAGCAGTAGTTCCCTCATTGTTTCAGTAGCAACCTTTTTAAGTTGAAAAGATAAAGTAATAAGTATGCAGTAAATTTTTTAAAGTTTGACTTAAACAAAGAGACAATAATTGGTTGATTGCGGTTTAATGCATTGTAAGTACACATGAGCTATGTGGCAGTGAGAACAAATATTGTCAAAATAGTGCAATTAGAATTGAGGATAAAATCTCCATCACATAGTACTGAATTAATTTTATAAAAAATTAAAAAAATTAAAAATATATATTTATCAACATGATTTCAGTATGAATTAATTGTCTGTATGAGTAAAATTATCAGACTGCATTAGAACTGAATACCATTGTACTAGCTGTTTTCATACCTTAAGATTTATTTTACTCCATTTAGCTATGATTTTACTATGTTTTCTGTTACAGCCACTCCAATAGCAGCCAGTAGAGAATCCACAGTGGACACTTATGCTGGAGCAGATATAATCCTCCACTGTACATCTGATGGAGAACCTACTCCACAGTTCCGGTGGATAAAAGATGGGACGTTTATACAGAACTCCCACAAGTTCTCCTTACAAGGGAATCGTATGATAATAAGGAATGTTTTACAGAGTGATCAAGGCAGTTATGAATGTTATGCTGAGAACACAGTTGGATTTGCTAGAAATACAGTGGCACTCAGAGTGTTTGGTAGGTTTTCTAGTGAACAATTTCAGTATTTGTATCGTTTATTTACTTAATTTTTTTACTTTTTATATGTCTAATAAAAAGAATGGTTTTGCCAAGCCGTTTTAAAAGATTATTCCCTACAATTATTATACCCCCTCTCAACAAAGCTAGGTGTATTTTATAATTATCATGTTTGTTTGTCTGTCACCCTTTTCAAATGTGATTTTTTGATATTAGCTTTTAAAAGTATCTCTTGGCCAAATAATTAGAATGTTTATAAAATGTCACAGACCCTTATGTCCATTAACCTTATTTTGTTGATTTTTAGGTGAGGAGAAAACTTACCCAGGAAATAGGTTTGTTGACCAGGCAATAGAGCAAGCCACACAAAGAGTGGACACAGCTATTAATCAAACTAGAGCTCAGTATTTTAACAAAGACAAAAAGCACTCAGTACAAGATATGTTGGCAATTTTCAGATATCCATCTGCTGATGCCTTGGGAATTGCTAGAGCAGAAGAAATTTTTGAACAGACCCTACAAATTATTCATGACCAAGTGAAAGAAGGACATCAGTATGACTTAAAAGATACTGGTAAGGATTATTCTAATGCATCATCGTTTGCAACATTCATTTTGATTGGATAACATCACCAATTATCATGGCATCAATTTATGATTTACAATTGATTCTAGGAAAATGATCGCACAGACGATGTATGACAATTTTTTTTAAATCTGTGATTTGACATTGTTTTCTATCAGTTTCAATAGAATGGAGTAACTTTTTTGTATTTTAAGCTCCGACGGTATCAATTGGTGATTTGATGGTCAGAAATTAAGTTTACTGGCAACACATTACAGTTATCTCCTAACTATTCAATAAGCAAAGTATATATTAGTCCAAAAGTTATTTGATCAAATTAGATATTATTTGAACTAGATCTGATTATCCTTGCAAAGCACATTAGCTCACTCCAGTTTTTGATGGGTTTTGTGTTGGTCAGTCTTAAGTTTTCTTAGTTGCGGTATCGTAGCTCTTAGGTTCTTATGTTATTTTTTGACTATTTGCGGACTGCAAATAGTCAAAAAATAACATAAGGACCTAAGAGCTACGATACCGCAGCTAAAGTTTTCTATGCATTGTTTTGGATTGTTTGTCTGTTTTTTCCATATTGCATTATCAGTTGATTTTCAACTTTTAATATGAGTTTTGATTGTCCCTTTGGTATCTTTCACCTCGTCTATACAACTTATAAATTAAAATCAGAAAAGAACGGTTTTCCAGATCTATATATATTTTGTTCAAAATAGATTTATTTGAGGGGCATAAAGAGGGGGGTTTCTGCTAGGAAGAATGCAAAATAAAATTGCCATTTCACGATGAACGAACAATAAAAAATTTCCTGCACATTGATCTTTTTACAGATTTCACAAAACACTGTGAATAACAAACCTTTTTCACAGCTGCACATGAAATAAAATGGTAAAATACTTTGCATGAAAATAATCCTTTACCACCCTCTTTATTGAAAGTGATGGAGCAAATAAATACAAATTTTGAACTTATATTGATTATATATTTGTTACAGCTGCAGAATCCTATACAGACATTATTTCCCCTGGCCATCTGATGCTGATAGCCAACATGTCTGGATGTTTGTCTGTACCGCGGGATATTCTTAACTGTAACAACATGTGTTATCACCGCAAATATCGTACATTAGATGGAACATGTAATAATTTACAGAACCCAACCTGGGGATCTTCTGTGACTGGATTTAAAAGATTGTTACCGCCCATTTATGAAAATGGATTCAATACACCTGTAGGTACGTGCACACTTATGTATATTTCCATTCTCAATTTTAGATTTTACACTTACGTGAAAATTTATATTTCATCAAGGTATGTCCTTAAATACTATCTGTTTATATTGGATTCTCTTACGGATTGGTTTTTGTTAAAACTTGTATGGATATTTGTCTATCAACTGTAAAATTAAACTATTAGTTTTTCATGTTCTAAAACCCAAATTGGGGTCTGGGGCAGAAATGTAGATTCATGTTTAAATAATACTTTTTCAATAAGTAAGTTTTACACATAAACATAGTATTGTGAGAGTTATATGAACAGAAATTTAATGTCCTACGGATCTTTTTATTTGATACATGGTAATAGGTACATTTGCATTCTATAAGAAGTTTATAAGTGTTTTTCTTTACTTTTATTGGTTATAATTCCTAAGTTAAGAAACTTTATCTTGTAGACTAAATATTTAATAAAAAAAAATATGTCGATTTTCTTATTCAGGTTGGACACAATCAAAGCTGTACAATGGGATACATTTACCAAGCCCTCGTCTTGTGTCGTCACTACTAATGTCGACTGATCATGTGACAGAAGATGAGAAATATACACACATGTTAATGCAGTGGGGTCAGTTTGCTGACCATGACATGGACTTAACTCCTCAGTCCATCAGTTATGCACAGTTTAGTGATGGTCGTAGGTGTAATGAGACATGTGATAAATCCTACCCTTGTTATCCCATCCCTGTTCCAAGAAGTGATAACAGAATAACCTCCCATGCCTGTTTGGGATTTACAAGAAGTAGTGCCTTGTGTAATTCTGGTTCTACATCTATTTTTTATAAGACTTTTGCTCCTAGAGAACAATTGAATGTGATCACAGCATTTATTGATGGAAGCAGTGTTTATGGTAGCAGTGACTTTGAAGCACAGAGATTACGTGAATCAACCGGATTAATGAGAGTTGGAGTTCTCTCAACTGGTGGGAAGCGATTACTTCCCTTTGATAATTCTGGTTTCTTACACCACCTTGATTGTCAGGTGGAGCCAAACAAGAAAAGGGTTCCTTGTTTTAGAGCTGGTGATCCTCGTGCTAATGAACAAATTGCTTTAACAGCAATGCATACTTTATTCATGCGATACCATAATCATCTAGTTTCAAGATTTTCCTTACTGAATCCACACTGGGACGGCAACATGTTATATCATGAAACTAGAAAAGTAATGGGTGCTATAATGCAGCATATCACATACCATCAATGGTTGCCAAAGATAATAGGTGAAAGTGGAATGAAGAAATTAGGACTTTACAGACTTTATGACCCAAATGTTAATCCATCAATTGCCAATGAATTTGCCACAGCTGCATTTAGATTTGGACATTCTTTGATTCAACCAATCATTTTAAGGCTGAACGAAAGTTTCCAGCCAATCCCTGAAGGCAATTTACCATTACACCAAGCCTTCTTTTCACCACATAGAATAATTGAAGAAGGTGGAATCGATCCAATTTTACGGGGACTTGTTGCATTCTCCGCTAAAAAGAGAATGCCAGATGAGATGATGAATTCTGAGTTGACGGAAAAGTTATTCTCACTGGCTAATGTAGTTGGCCAGGATTTAGCCTCACTGAATATACAGAGGGGTAGAGATCATGCCCTTCCATTTTATAATGAGTATAGAAAACTATGTGGATTACCAGAAGCTAATGTATTTAGTGATTTACGAAATGAAATATCACCAAGAGTTTTATCAAAACTTCAGGATCTATACAATCATCCAGGTAAGGAATTTATTCTCGTTAAAGTATACATGATAGATCATTGATAAAAAAATCAGTTGTCAAAAAGTTATTACAAAAAAATAATCCGATAACGTTACATTAATTATGTGTAAGGAAACTTATTCTGAATCAGATTCAGCTGTATTGTTAACATTGTTCTAAATGACTGCTAAATGAGTTTAAAAAATCAAAAGTTTCCATATAAAGGCAATTTTCTTCAAAACAAAGTATAAACTGATTATTACTTTTGTTGAATATATATAATAAAATTAAGTTTATAAACAGCAGAAATGAGGCTTCATATAATTCCTCCATACTTTATATTTTAGGAAATATTGATTTATTTGTTGGTGGAATGGCAGAAACTCCATTAGAAGGAGCTAAAGTTGGACCAACTTTTATGTGTATTATTGTGGATCAGTTCAAAAGACTTAGAGATGGGGATAGGTATAATTTAATATCAGTTTTCTTTTTTATGACATCTGCATAGTCGACCAAACTTGAACAGTGCATAAAATGTTTTCATATTTTGCCATTTATGATAAATTTTTGGATTTTCCCAGAAGATCCTATTTAACCATCATTATTGTGCATACTAACTTTTAAAAGAACAAAGTGAAAAATATACAAAAAAATCTTCAAAAACTTTAGATGAATTCAAGAGTTACAAATTGTGCATGTTGTTAGTAAGTCTTGTAATTTTTTGTAGTGGTAAGCAACTATTCTTTTACCATGTTCTGTACAAGTATGTCACAGTATTTCTTTTGTCAATGTAGATTTTGGTATGAGAATCCTGGTGTGTTCACTGTAGATCAGTTAAGTGCCATAAAACAGATGACATTATCTAGTGTAATGTGTGATGGTGGTGACAACATCAACAAAGTACAGAAAGACGTGTTTCTCCGAGTCCATGACAAGTCAGAATACCTAAGCTGTGACAAAATACCCAAACTTAATGTCAATATGTGGTCAGACTGCTGTGCAGGTTTGATAATTTCTATTTTTTTTTGTCATTGTCTCATTCTTCTGTGATGCTTATTTTTTAATAGAGTATTTTTAAGCATTATTTATCAGATAAAATATATCAATGTGTTAATTATAAAAAAAAAGAAGATATTGATTTTTTTTTTGACAAACTCTCAACCAGAGACCAATAAAAGATGTAGACAGCCCTCTCACATACATATAAAAAAGAAGAAAATATTGTGTGATTGATACAGTAAGAACTCATTGTTCAATGATGTTTTTTTTATGCCAATTGACCTTTGTTCAACTGGTGTATCGCATTCCAAAAAATGAATTCAAAAGATTGGTGTTTAGATGTGAATAAAAGGAGGTGTGTAGTATTAGTCAATAAGACAGCAACCCAATTACACAAACAATAAAAATCTCTATAGTGTGATATGAAAAATATCTTTTAAGGTTGTACCTAATTCTACAGGGAGATAACTCAGTAAAATCAGCAAAATATTTAATCAAATTGTATTGTTAAGGAAATATTAAGCTTCTCGAAGATCAAAATTAGTGTTAAACAAACTGCTATATATCCAATGAAATTTTCAGAGTAAGTGATTGCTTCACGTTTTTTGGAAATTTTATATTTTTGTCAAATAAAATGTTATGCCAAAATTTTATAAAAATTAAATGAACAACATTAATTTTAGTCAAAGTGTTTGGTACCACCTTAGAGAGAAATTGATTACAGATCATTTCCATGGATTGAACTTTCTAAATCAAGAATAATACCACCTCCAAATTTACCAGTGACATTACCATATTATTATACCCCACGCAACAAATTGTGGAGGGTATAATGTTTTTGACCCGTCCGTCCGTCAGTCCGTCCTTCTGTCAGTCCGTCCGTCTGTCAGTCCGTCCGTCCGTCCGTTAGTCCTGTTTCTTGTCATCGCAACTCCTCTCAAACCACTCAACAGAATTTCATGAAACCTTTTCAGATAATAAGGGCATACTATGTAGTTGTGCATATCGACGGGAAATTGCGATTCAATTTTTTTTCTAGGAGTTGCGCCCCTTTGAACTTATTTACTTTAGTGTACTACTGCAACAGTTTGTCATCGCAACTCCTCTCAAACCACAAAACAGAATTTCACAAAACATTCAGTTAATAAGGACATACTATGAAGTTGTGCATATCGACGGGAAATTGCGATTCAATTTTTTTTCTAGGAGTTACGCCCCTTTGAACTTATTTACTTTAACGTGCTACTGCAACAGTTTGTCATCGCAACTCCTCTCAAACCACACAACAGAATTTCACGAAACCTTTTCAGTAAATAAGGACATACTATGTAGTTGTGCATATCGACGGGAAATTGCGATTTAATTTTTTTTCTAGGAGTTACTCCCCTTTGAACTTATTTACTTTAGTGTACTACTGCAACAGTTTGTCATTGCAACTCCTCTCAAACCACTCAACAGAATTTCATGAAACCTTTTCAGATAATAAGGACATACTATGTAGTTGTGCATATTGACGGGAAATTTTGATTCAATTTTTTTTTCTAGGAGTTGCGCCCCTTTGAACTTATTTACTTTAGTGTACTACTGCAACAGTTTGTCATCGCAACTCCTCTCAAACCACAAAACAGAATGTCACAAAACCTTTTCAGTTAATAAGGACATACTATGTAGTTGTGCATATCGACGGGAAATTTTGATTCAATTTTTTTTCTAGGAGTTACGCCCCTTTGAACTTATTTGCTTCAATGTACTTCTGCAACAGTTTGTCATCTCAACTCCTCTGAAACCACACAACAGAATTTCATGAAATTTTGTAGATAATAAGGACATAATATGCATGTAGATGTGCATATTGACAGGAAATTATTATTCAATATTTTTTCTTATACTATTTTTTTCCTTACACTTATTTGATTTCTCTAATGACAATGTGGGGACGTTGGGTATGTGAGCGTGCTCACTAAGGTTCTTTAATTTAAAAAGTTTTTATTACATATATAATATTTGATTTGAACAGATTGTAGTAAAGCCGGTGATTTCCAGTCCATAACAAGTCAGTACTCCCGTAGCAGACAATCTCGACAATTCTCATTCAGAAATGATTTTACACAACTACAAAATGATGGACCAAGACAACCAGTTAGACATGAGTTTGATAGAACTGTCTATGATGATCAAATTAAAGTGTTTAACAACCATATCCACCAGTTTGAGACTAGAATTGATAATATGGAGACCACAATAAGTGATCTGACAGATTCTATGACATTCATGGAGAAAAAGGTATGTGCATGTACTAGTGCTGTCAGATAAAAGGGGGATACATGTAGTTGGAAAGGCCACTATATCTTTTTCACAATATTTTCATTTCCAATAAATAGCAAAAAACTGTAATATATTTGTGAGCAGATTGAAGGTCACAACATGTCTTGTTATACTGGGTTTATCATAGGTTATTATTAAATTTGTGTTTGTGGACTTTATTAAAGCTGACCTTTTTTGCGCTAATTGACCTTCTGGTAAAAGAATTTGCAAAACATACACTTTTGGTGTGAGACATCAAATATTTCCTGTTGGAATGTAGAGAAAAATGAATGTTTTTAACCTCTCTATTAGTGGGAAACTCATGGTTGGGGTATTGAACTTTAACAGTTAGTATGATAACTTAATATTTACAAATGAAATAAATGTAGGTAAATACATTTATATGAATTGTATGCCAAACTGTAATAGCTATAACTTAAGATTGAATGGTATCATAGAAATAAAAATGTCTTTCCTATTACAGATGAAAAAGATGCATAGACAGATGAAACATCAGAAGAAATTTTGTAAAGATGAAACTGGAAGAAAGAGGAGAGACCAAGATACCTGGAAAGTTGATGATTGTAAAACATGTTTATGCAAGGTAAATATAGTCTGTGTGTTACATTATTACAGATATGAATTTACTGTATATTCTATAGTCTATACTATACTTCTCAAAAACAAAGTCATAAGTCCTGTTCCAATAATCATTATACTGTTAATTCAGAAATTATTGCAATTTGTGAAGAATAGACAAAAAAGCCAGTTAATTAATGTGATTCCAGGAAATTCTGCATACAGATAATCAGATAACAGAATGCAGGTTCTTATTATTGCAATTTTCATCCAATTGGGTTATTTGAATAAGTTTAACCATGCAATAGTTTCTGATTTTTTTTGCTCCATTTATGGTCAGTATGTTTTCTGGTCTGTGAATCCGTATGTTCACTCGTGCATCTGTCCTGCTTCAATTTAAAGTTTTCGGTCAAGGTAGTTTTTGATGAAGTTGAAGTACAATCAACTTGAAACTTAGTACACATGTTCCCTATGATATGATATTTCTAATTTTATTGCCAAATTAGTTTTTACCCCATTTTCACGGTCCACTGAACATAGAAAATGATAGTGCGGATGGGGCATCTTGTACTATGGACACATTCTTGTTTTTTTTTCTTTGATCTTTACAATTTTCGCCAAATCTCACGCATTAGCTGCATTAAACATAATGCAATACTAAAATTTGTAATCTGTCAGTGAAGTGAAGATGTTTATTGGGGATTTGCTATAAAAAAAAAAAGAATTGCATATTTCAAAAGCATATTAAAGCTGAGAGTTTATACAAGAACTGATATGTTGGTAAAAAGTCTATAGCTTAGAAATCGGCTATTGGTACTTTACGGAACGGAACGGAACGGAACGGAACGGAACAGAATTTCATTTAAGGTATCCAAAGGGGGCATTTATCAAAATTTCGAAAAATCTTTAAAACAAAACAAACTTTAAAATTTCTGTGTTTTACGGTTTTCCATATACAAATAACACAAATGTATACTTAATCTCATCTTCACAGGTGAAATGTGCAATAATGTATAACATCGGGAACTATTCTGTAAATGAATATGTCGGATTGTCCTGATAAATTATCATGAAATTAACGCATTTGCAAGTCATGCATTATGATATCTAGACTGACCTCACGTCGTCCTTTCCCACGATGATTAGAAACATTGGTTCTGATTTTAACTTTTTAAATTTATTATTCCGTTCCGTTCCGTTCCGCAAAGTACCAATTGCTCTGAGGAATTGGTATTTAACGGAATCGAACGGAAACAGACATCTTTAATGTAATTAAAGCAGTATGATAAAAAAATTGTCTGACACCTCTTTTTGCATAAGTGGTATGTGTTTTAGATAGCATTTTCGACTTGATCAATAAAAAAAATTTTAACACAAAGGCAGGTTACACAAAAAGTCTTTCTCCTTCCATCGGTAATTATATTTAAAAAAAGAGGCCTACAACAGCCCGTTCCGACGATGATTAGAGACAGTGATCAAGTTGAATCTGATTTAAACTTTTTAATTTATTATTCCGTTCCGTTCCGTTCCGTTCCGCAAAGTACCAATTGCTCTGAGGAATTGGTATTTAACGGAATCGAACGGAAACAGACATTTATAAAGTAATAAAAGCAGTATGATGGAAAAAAAAATGTGTCTGACACCCCTTTTTGCACGAGAAATAAGTGTTTTAGATAGCATTCCCGACCAGATAAATAATTAAGAATTTAACACAAAGACCGGATAGACAAAAAGTCTTATTTCTTCCATTGGTAATTATATTTTTTAAAAGAGGCCTTCCACCTTTCGTTCCGACGAGGATTAGAAACAGTGATCAAGTTGAATATGATTTAAACTTTTTAATTTATTATTCCGTTCCGTTCCGTTCCGCAAAGTACCAATTGCTCTGAGGAATTGGTATTTAACGGAATCGAACGGAACCAGACATTTATAATGTAATAAAAGCAGTATGATAAAAAAAAATGTGTCTGACACCCCTTTTTGCAGAAGAAATAAGTGTTTTAGATAGCATTCCCGACCAGATAAATAATTAAGAATTTAAAACAAAGGCAGCTTAGACAAAAACAAAAAATCTTACGCCTTCCATTGGTTATTATATTTTTTAAAAGAGGCCTTCCACCTCTCGTGCCGACGAGAATTAGAAACAGTAATCAAGTTGAATCTGATTTAAACTTTTTAATTTATTATTCCGTTCCGTTCCGTTCCGCAAAGTACCAATTGCTCTGAGGAATTGGTATTTAACGGAATCGAACGGAACCAGACATTTATAATGTAATAAAAGCAGTATGATGAAAAAAATGTGTCTGACACCCCTTTTTGCAGAAGAAATAAGTGTTTTAGATAGCATTCCCGACCAGATAAATAATTAAGAATTTAAAACAAAGGCAGCTTAGACAAAAAAAAATCTTACTCCTTCCATTGGTAATTATATTTTTCAAAAGAGGCCTTCCACCTCTCGTGCCGACGAGGATTAGAAACAGTAATCAAGTTGAATCTGATTTAAACTTTTTAATTTATTATTCCGTTCCGTTCCGTTCCGCAAAGTACCAATTGCTCTGAGGAATTGGTATTTAACGGAATCGAACGGAACCAGACATTTATAATGTAATAAAAGCAGTATGATAAAAAAATTGTCTGACACCTCTTTTTGCATGAGTGGTATGTGTTTTAGATAGCATTTTCGACTTGATCAATAATAAAAAATTTAACACAAAGGCAGGTTACACAAAAAGTCTTTCTCCTTCCATCGGTAATTATATTTTTTTAAAGAGGCCTTCCACCTCTCGTTCCGACGATGATTAGAAACAGTAATCAAGTTGAATCTGATTTAAACTTTTTAATTTATTATTCCGTTCCGTTCCGTTCCGCAAAGTACCAATTGCTCTGAGGAATTGGTATTTAACGAAATCGAACGGAAACAGACATCTATAATGTAATAAAAGCAGTATGATAAAAAAATTGTCTGACACCTCTTTTTGCATGAGTGGTATGTGTTTTAGATAGCATTTTCGACTTGATCAATAATAAAAAATTTAACACAAAGGCAGGTTACACAAAAAGTCTTTCTCCTTCCATCGGTAATTATATTTTAAAAAAGAGGCCTTCAACAGCCCGTTCCGACGATGATTAGAGACAGTGATCAAGTTGAATCTGATTTAAACTTTTTAATTTATTATTCCGTTCCGTTCCGTTCCGCAAAGTACCAATTGCTCTGAGGAATTGGTATTTAACGGAATCGAACGGAAACCGACATCTATAATGTAATAAAAGCAGTATGATAAAAACAAGTCAGACCCTTCTTTTTTGAATGAGTGGTAAGTGTTTTAGATAGCATTTCGACTTGATCAATATTTAAATAAACAGCTGCGCCATGAGCGCATGATACGCCCGTCGTCTTGTGAAAAAACATAAATCTTTTTTGAATAACACAGGGTTGTACAGGATGTCATGCTTAGTATATCCTGACTCCTTCCTTATTCCCGCTCAATAGGAAGATTCATCATTGTACAAGATGTATTTGGAAACCCGACGCAACATTAGCCTGTTAAGTTTTAAGCAACATGTGAAAAAAAATCTCTTTTTTTACAAAAACTCAATAACTCGAAAATATAAAAATGAATCATCACCAAAAAGTATACAGATCTTTAGATTAATATAAAGAAGTGTGTAAAGTTTTAAGCAATAATCATAAATCGTTTTTGAGATATGGTGCGACATGTAAACCCCCCCTTTTTTTTTTTACAAAATACTCAATAACTCAAAAATGAAATTTTGAATCATCACCAAAACGTATACAGATCTTAAGATTAATATAACAAAGACATGTGTAAAGTTTTAAGCAATAATCATAAATCGTTTTTTTGATATGGTGCGACATGTAAACCCCCCTTTTTTTTTTTACAAAATACTCAATAACTCAAAAATGAAATTTTGAATCATCACCAAAACGTATACAGATCTTAAGATTAATATAACAAAGACATGTGTAAAGTTTTAAGTAATAATCATAAATCGTTTTTGAGATATGGTGCGACATGTGAAAAAAACACACCCCTGTTTTAGTTACAAAGTGCCGTAACTCAAAAAGTTGTAATCTTATTTTCACAAAAAAAACTCCCCCTTTTTTACAAAATACTCAATAACTCAAAAATTAAATTTTGAATCATCACCAAAAAGTATACAGATATTAAGATTAATATAACTAAGAAGTATTTAAAGTTTAAAGCCATAATCAAGAATCGTTTTTGAGATACGGTGCGACATGTGAAAAACACACACCCCTGTTTTAGTTACAAAGTGCCGTAACTCAAAAAGTTGTAATCTTATTTTCACAAAAGAGTATACAGATCATTTGACCATCATAAGAAACAACTATGTTAAGTTTCATGAAATTTGGATAAGTCGTTCTCAAGTTACGGTGCGACATGTTTACACCGGACAGACGGACAGACGGGCGGACGGACGGACACTGGACATTTGTATACCATAATACGTCCCGTCAAAATTGACGGACGTATAAAAAATAACACAAAGACAGGTTAGACAAAAGGTCTTTCTTCTTCCATTGGTAATTATAAATTAAAAAAGGGGCCTTCCGAAGATGATTAGAAACAGTGATCAAAACTTGACAGACAAAAGATTGACGTGCGAGTTTAACACAATGTTATGTGATGCCTGAAACACTTCTCAAGCAACGTGGGTCCTATTTGGCACCACAAATAGCAGAGATCTACAAAAAGCTTGGCTGTGACAAAGAGACGTCTGCAGTACTCAAACTTTATTTATAGAACGAACAACATAAAAACAAGTACACAATCCCGAACCTAATAACCGTTACACTATCCCCCCTTTTCTTTATAAACAGACAGTTCTCAATAAGAATATCTCTTATTTTTTGGCACAAATGTTTTTGTCAATCTTTGAAACGTAAGGGTTGGTTTATTTTGCGTCCATATCGACTGATTTTAGGTGGGTGCTTTACTTTTGTCATCTGATGATTCCCAGGTAAGTCTGGAGCCTGTGTCCTCGACTCACTGGAATCTGAACTGTCATCCATCTTGGGTGAAATCTTTGGATTTAAGGCATCATTGAGAGACCCTATCTTCTTGGTTACGTTTGCATGGGTTTTACTACCACTTGAGACTGGACTCAGTGTCCCCGAATCACGTGATATAATCTCCTTCTGTTCTGATTCATCATCTTGTTTGGTTGAATTCTTGCCCGAATCTAAACTTTGTATCGTCTGTTCTAATGAACATATGATATAGTCTTCAAATAGTGAATTCTCTTTCTTTGAACTATCAGATTTATCGTCGTTAGCCGCATCATAAGCATCTGAAATTTCGACAACAAATTCTTGCGATAGCTTAATATTCTTGTTCTCAAACCCACCTGAGTCTGGAGCCTGTGTCCTCGGCTCATGTGGCACATTTGAACCAATCGCACTTACCTCGTCCATGTCTGAAACATTATCTTTTTCAAGATTATCCTGTAGGCGAGTTTCCACTAAAACCGACCCAGTGTTGTTATTGTCTTGTAAGGAAGCTGGGTCTAAAACATCAACAATACTTTCTTTTAGACTTTCAACTCCTCCATATACATCTGTCTCGTCCATGGGCTTTAAAGTATCTAAAGTGGGTTACATTTCAGCCGTCACTCTTGATATTTGGCAATCATTTTCTGTTCGATACCGTCCTGGTATCAGCTCATTATTTATCAGCAGATCACCTTATTTGGCCATTATGATACCATCTACTTCTTTCAGTAAGTCTATTCCAATCAAAATATCATCTCTTATGGGGGCAATGCATACTTTCCAAATTATCTCCTTTTTACCCAGTTGAAGCTTTGCAACAATATTTATGTCAGCCTCCATTTCTTTCCCATTTTCTGCATTCAATAAGCAAGCTTTTATACCGGTAGTACCGCTCAAACCAATACAATTTGCAAAGGATCTTGAAAGTACCGTTACATCTGCTCCTGTATCAACAATAGCATCGACCTTATTGCCATTGACTTGAATTGGAATGAGTAAATCTTGTCCTCTGCCAATTTGATAATATATCTCCTTTCACAATCAGCACCAGTATCTTGTCTTCTCATAGGGCTGGGGGATCGTGATCTTTTTGGACAATCACGTTTGAAATGGCTTTTATCGCCACAAAAATAACATCCCGTTGACTGTGCTGTCAAGGTAGCTGGTTTTGAATCATGCAGCATGGCCCTTTCTAAAAGATCTCTTAGTGCTTTGATTTCATTCTGTAATGTTTGATTATCTGGTTTCCGAAATGAATTTACCAACTGTCTAACGCTGTCCATCCCTTCATATTGGTCAGTACTCTTTTCCTCTTCATCTTTCCACGTAACGCGTCTGGTCCTTTGTTTTGTATTATAATCAACATCCCTGCCCAACGTAGCATGATAATTGTGTTGCTGTTGTACAACAATATCTAGTGCTGAAGATACAGTCTTAGGTTGGTGGTTTAAAGCTTCATATGCTATTTTGGCGTTCTTGTGGCCCTTCAAAAAGTGTTCCGCTGCAAGTTCCTCTTGTAACTCGATACTACTTGTTGGGTATGCTCTTGAGACTAATCGTCTTACTTCTTCAGCAAACTCTTCATTCTTTTCATTGTGTTGTCTTAAATCAGATAGTTTTTTTCGTGCAGTGGATGGGGGCTCTTTTCGGTTGAACCTGTTTTCCATGTGACGCGAATTGGATTCAAAAGTATCTCTTTCCTGTCGAGGAATTGCGGTCATAAATTTACTCGCCTGTCCTCGCAGGCATTCAATGAACCTATCTAAATTTTCCTCCTCTTTCCATTCGTTTCTCCTAGCTTCCCTGTTGAATGGGATAATAAACCCCTCATAATCATCCTTACCGTCGAATGTTGGAAGTTTTTGGTGGGGAACGTCACTATTTGGTACTTTTTGTCTTGTCTGCTGTGTATTGTTACTACTGTGCATAGCTTCAATATCACTAGAAAACGAAGGTTGTATGTTTCTTATCAAATCTTGTCTATTATTTGTGTTCATAGAACTCGACCTAGACTCCCATCTTTCTATAGTGCTTAACAACGGTTTAAAAGGGGGGAGTGTTGTGGTATCCCTTGGTGTTGATGACAATGGTGTGTGTGAATTAGCATTTAGTCTGGGACTGTTCCCGCGACCAAACTGCAAACTCCCGTTCTGTCTGTCATCATCTAAATTCTGTGTTGTTGTATCCCTTTGTGTTGATGACAATGGTGTGTGTGAATTTGCATTTGGTCTGGGACTGTTCCCGCGACCAAACTGCAAACTTCCGGTCTGTATGTCATCATCTGTATTCTGGGACGATGGCCTGGGACTGTTCCCTCGACCGAACTGCAAATATCCTATTGGTTGATTATCTAAACTAAATGAAGGTGGTCTGGGACTGTTCCCACGACCGAACTGTAAAACCGATTTCGGCTTGCTATCTTGACCGAACAGAGATTGTCTGTGACTGTTCTCTTGGCCAACCTGAAAACTGTCAACTGGTTTGTTTTCACCTAACTTAGGGTCTAGGTGTTCATTATTTCCATCATATAATCCATATTTTGGACAAATAGAAGACCCAGAAAAATCGTCAACTTGTGTAACCGGAAGTATTAGTTCCTGTGCTCTTAATGTCGGATTTCGATGTCTCCCGGTTCTGCAAAAACGTATTGTTCAATTCTTCTATACTTCTACTTTGTTGGTAGAGTAGCTGCATTGTATTGGCAGAAACCTCATCATGTTTTCTAAACATATGTTATGGTGTCAGCCAAGGTTCCCATGCCGTTCCCCATTCTTTCTAACACGTTAAGCATTTTTATGCCCAACTGATCACCATTTGGCGGGGAATCTTCGCTGACTTTTCGATCAGAACCCGTCTCTACTACTGTATCGTCATTCATGTTTATTATTAAATTGCAATTTATAAAAGATTGTTATTTTCAATCCTGTGGATCGACGTGTACTGAAAATGATTCCCTATCTAACCAATACTATCGGCATATGTCAAGTGGTAATCTTCTAAACCACTTTTGTGCCCATATTCTTTTAGGATGAAGCCCGTCTCTTAGCAGGTGAAAATTAATATTTTGTCTGTTGTGTGATTACGAGTGGAATAGACCTGAGATAGTTGTGTAGAACAGTTTCACTCATAAGTCCTTTATTTTCTAAATTCGATCTGTAATACTTAAAAAACACGTATTACATGAAACAGTCTAAAAATATGCAAATTATTATGATACAAAATGCAAATCTTGACTAAAATAAAATAAAAATTAAAAAATAAAAATGTTTTTGTATGTCCGGTAATTTGGTGACGACGTCGGAGCCACCGGAATTATTTTTTTTCAAATGCAAATTTTCGTCAGCTAAATTTTTTGTAAAATTAAAACAATTTTCAGTATTTAAAGTATAAAAATCATACGATCTCACCGGAATAATTATGTTTGGGTTGTGATTGACGGGGATCCGCTTCTGGATCGCCCATCGTCGACTCACGTGGTTTTCAAAACTGGCAACTTTCCGATGAATTTCCAAACTTCTCAGTCGAATAAATTCACAATAGTCGACACTTCTGACACCAGTGTGATGCCTGAAACATTTCTCAAGCAACGTGGCTCCTATTTGGCACCACAAATAGCAGAGATCTACAAAAAGCTTGGCTGTGACAAAAAGACGTCTGCAGTACTCAAACTTTATTTATAGAACGAACAACATAAAAACAAGTACACAATCCCGAACCCAATAACCGTTACAGTAATTAAAAAATTGACACTGTCATAGTTTAAGTACACTTGTATTTCTACATCAAAAGCTTATGTCATTCGCACTGTATATTGTCAAAGTTGCGGACTTCTAATTTAATAAAAGGTTGATTTTGATATTTTCATTTGTAACCACTGTAATGACGCCGGGTATAATTGACGAGAGCTTTGTTTTTATTCAAGACATTTTTTTTTATTTTTTTTTTAACTTAAATACACATGCATGATATTCATTAGCACAATTTAAAACTTACATTCAAATGAATTCCAAGATGATCAACATTACTTTAGACATACAAATGTAGCAACTCATTCCGAAATTTAATAATTAACGACAACATTTTTTTGCCCATTTCATCATTTTTTTTCCCGAAAATTTTAAAATATAATAAGGAATGGATGGATTTTGGGTAACCTGCATTTGTGTTAAATTATTTATTAATGATCAGGTCGAGAATGCTATATAAAACAGTTACCACTCATTCAAAAAAAGAAGTGTCAGCCTTTTTTTTATCATACTGATTTTATTACATTTGTAGATGTCTGTTTCCGTTCGATTCCGTTAAATACCAATTCCTCAGAGCAATTGGTACTTTGCGGAACGGAACGGAACGGAATAATAAATTAAAAAGTTTAAATCAGATTCAACTTGATTAAGTTTTCTAATTCTCGTCGGCACGAGAGGTGGAAGGCCTCTTTTAAAAAATATAATAACCAATGGAAGGCGTAAGATTTTTTGTGTAACCTGCCTTTGTGTTAAATTCTTAATTATTTATCAGGTCGGGAATGCTATCTAAAACACTTATTTCTCGTGCAAAAAGGGGTGTCAGACACATTTTTTTTTCCATCATACTGCTTTTATTACTTTATAAATGTCTGTTTCCGTTCGATTCCGTTAAATACCAATTCCTCAGAGCAATTGGTACTTTGCGGAACGGAACGGAACGGAACGGAATAATAAATTAAAAAGTTTAAATCAGATTCAACTTGATCACTGTCTCTAATCATCGTCGGAACGGGCTGTTGTAGGCCTCTTTTTTAAAATATAATTACCGATGGAAGGAGAAAGACTTTTTGTGTAACCTGCCTTTGTGTTAAAAATTTTTTTATTGATCAAGTCGAAAATGCTATCTAAAACACATACCACTTATGCAAAAAGAGGTGTCAGACAATTTTTTTTTATCATACTGCTTTAATTACATTAAAGATGTCTGTTTCCGTTCGATTCCGTTAAATACCAATTCCTCAGAGCAATTGGTACTTTGCGGAACGGAACGGAACGGAATAATAAATTTAAAAAGTTAAAATCAAAACCAATGTTTCTAATCATCGTGGGAAAGGACGACGTGAGGTCAGTCTAGATATCATAATGCATGACTTGCAAATGCGTTAATTTCATGATAATTTATCAGGACAATCCGACATATTCATTTACAGAATAGTTCCCGATGTTATACATTATTGCACATTTCACCTGTGAAGATGAGATTAAGTATACATTTGTGTTATTTGTATATGGAAAACCGTAAAACACAGAAATTTTAAAGTTTGTTTTGTTTTAAAGATTTTTCGAAATTTTGATAAATGCCCCCTTTGGATACCTTAAATGAAATTCTGTTCCGTTCCGTTCCGTTCCGTTCGGTTCCGTTCCGTTCCGTAAAGTACCAATAGCCTAGAAATCCTCAAATAAAAATTATGATATCTTTTGGTTCATGTGTTTAATTTGGATAAGTCTTTTATTTGACCTTCTGCTATTTGTCTTTTCAGAAAGGAACAATTGAATGTGAAAAAGAGGTTTGTGAGATGACCCATAACTGTGAAAGACCCACTCAAGTTCCTGGAGAGTGTTGTCCTAGATGCTGACCTTTGACCTTTTAACTGTTTCATTGAAGACAAATGGCTACGCCATGTAAAGAATGTATATCTCACTGCCATAATGTGATATTTTTATGTAAGGTCTGACTTTGCGAGATCTCATCCTTTTTATTTTAAAAGAGTTTTTTATAACATTATCATGAAATGATATCAGGCATTTAAATGTTAGGGTAGATGGGGTTTTTGTTATATAGGTTTTTGCCTATATATATGATATTTTTGAGGACATTTAAAAAAACTAGTAGACTGTCAATTGTTGATTGAAGAATACAATAGTGCATTGATCTAATACTGATTTAAAAGAGAAAAGAATGAAAATAACAAGACTCTGGTTTGCTCTGGTCACTCCAGTTGACCAATGTTATTGTGATGTAAGAATGATTGTTTTGTATACAGCAGTGATCCTAATTATTGTCAGATATTACATGTACATACCGGTAGTAAGTTTTTGGTAAGAGTAAAAATGTGCTTCATAAATAAGCAAATACAGTTTTCCTATATACAAAGGTGATAAGGACGTCACCCCCTATCAATAAAGTATTGAAGTTGACCCCCACGAATAGAGTTGACTTTAGCACAGTAGGTTTGACTGTACTTGAACAATGATGGACAGTCTAAAATCCTCATATTCCTGCCACAATGCATGAAATTGTAAATCTTATGTTACACTTTAAATTGTGAAACCTCATTGGCATGACAATATCAAAATTTGTGATGTCGTCTTCCATTTTGATAAAATATAAATCTCTCTCAGGTTTATTTTTTTCTTACGATTTTCTATATCATATTGATTCAGATTTTGCTACTTCAAGATTTTGGGGACTTGGTGAGTCACATTTATAAAAAACAAAACATTTTAATTAAAGTAAATTTTCTATGTTTTTTTATAACAGCTTTTGCTCTTTGATATATTCCCCATTTCTATTCTCATTTTTCAACTTAATATTTGAATTTTTTTGATACAAACAAAAATGCTTATCTTTTTTCACAATGAGAATACTATTCAAAGATATAGCCAATATATTGCATGTACTCGTTTACAAGTATTTGATTGTATGAGTTAGTTTTTGGTGAAAGAAAAAACATATGTAAAAGAGAAATGAAGTTTTCTGTAAAAGGTAGTGTAGATTTGTATCGACACTAATACCATGGTGCTATTTTATATATATAATGACAAGCCATAGAGGGTAACCATTGTCATAAATATCTCATTTAAATATATACAGCTCATAATGCTTTTTAGATTATTTACATTATATTGTTTTTTTACATCTGCCAGTGCTTTTATATGTAATTATTATTTTTGCACTTGATTTAATATTTGTTTTTTATTTAAAAATAAAAAAGCATTTTTATGGTAGTTTTATTTTATCGTAGTTAGCAACTATTTTGTTCATTTTGTATCATTACGCACATCAAAAATGCATTATATGTATTATGACTTGTTTTTGTAAGAACATTCATATCATTGTTAAAAAAATCTTCATACTGTCATAATTCTTACTTCTAAAATGAATAACTTTAATTATACAATGTACTTACTAATAATAGGAATCAGGCAATGCAAGCTTCACTAGGTTAAAAAGCTTCAAGGTGCTCTAGTTCTTCATGTTAAATTCATATAAATTATGAAATTTCTTGTTAAACATAACATAAATAATTAGAAAATATGCATCAAGAGTTATGTTCCCTTACTCTATCTTGAAAAGTTTTCGTTTGATACCATATCATTAATTGCAGTATATCTGCAAAACTATTTTCAACAAAATTGACAGTCATTTCCCCTTATACTTAACATACACATTATTTAAAAGTAACATGCAAGTTTAAATAAAATTTTAAATAGGTGTCCATGTATGATGTATTTTTATAGCACATGTCGAAACAAATATCTGCCAGTCAACTTTAAATGATTTGCTTTTAGTATTTGTTTTGGGTTTACTTGTAAGTGAATATGTTTAAGACATTTTTTTTTAATCTCAGGGTTTTACAATCTTATAACTTTATTTTGAAGTGAAGATTCTTGCACATGTTTGGTACTGATTTCTGAAGTGAAGATTCTTGCACATGTTTGGTACTGATTTCTGAAGTGAAGATTCTTGCACATGTTTGGTACTGATTTCTGAGGTGAAGATTCTTGCACATGTACTGATTTCTGAAGTGAAGATTCTTGTACATGTTTGGTACTGATTTCTGAAGTGAAGATTCTTGCACATGTTTGGTACTGATTTCTGAAGTGAAGATTCTTGCACATGTTTGGTACTGATTTTAAGTACTTTCACCTGTGTAATTGTTAAATCAATGTACTATAAATCTGACACAATAAAAATCTTTGAGGCAAGGTTTGTTGCCTACTATTATTTTTTAAATTTTATGCACAGCTATCAGGGTAACAGAGAATGAAGCTTTTTTGGTTCTTACAAAAAAATATATATCATGTAAAGAAATCCCAACACAGTTGATATTAACATTTTTGAAATAAAACTGAAAAGTTCATTCAATAATTTGACTTTGTTTTTCATTTTGTGAAGTTACAAACATGTTTTTGAGCTTCTTCAAAGTATACATGAGGGACGTTATAATAATGATAAATTCTGTCCATCTTACTCATAGTTATAGTTTCCACTGAAGGTCAGGGTATACTTGGTTTTCCTCTATGCTTCCCAACTTAATTCTTTGCCTTTCTGCTCAAGCGCTATGAATCTGTGGTTCCTGAATCTTTGTCATGTTTTCATGAGTTTCATGTGAGCATGTTAGAAATTGTGCAATATACCTTCATATCCAATGCTCAACATGTCTGCCTAATATTTTAAGCCAGGGTGTCAGTAGAGAGTGAAAGCTCACAGTATATCTTGTGTTTAACTTAAAGAAGATATAGAGCATACATCAATGAGATAAGCCATGGTGTAGTGGATAGAGCATTGGACAACAAACACAAGGGTTCCTGGTTATCCCCATTCTAGGGAAAAAATTTCAGAAACTTAATTTTCGTCTTTCTCCCGTAACCATTTGCGAGTATGGTCTTAAAAAACGATGCTAGCCCTTTGGAAGGGGACAATAAATGACTGGTCTGTGTTAACAGAGAGCAATATCTCCACGTAAAGGACACCAATTTCGATTTTAAAAAAGAGCATGCTAACGCAGCTTTAAGGCAGCACTCGTACCCTCAAAGTAGAAAGGGATTAATACAAATCGAAATAACTTGTTTCCCTATCCACTTTAAATAAACATGTTTTATCTAAAACAACCCAACAACATAAAAAAGACAAAAAAATCAACCTACAGACTTCAACATCAGTTGAATGACAATACAATATATCTATCACTAGAAAGAATGATTGCAGTAACCAAAAGCCAGCTAGAAGTAGGGTTGAGAAATTGAGATCTCAATGAATGTTTAACCATGCCACATTTTGAACCTGTCCCAAGTCATGAACCTCTGGCCTATGTTAGTCTTGTATGATTTTTAATTTTAGACCATTTACATATTTGGTGTTTAGTATGGCGCCCATATTCACTAAACTAGTACAAATTTTTGTTTGGGGGCCTGCAGTATTTATCGCTGTGTTGAAGAATTGTTGATGGCCTTCAGCTGTTTTGTTCAGGTTGTCTCTTTGCCACATTCCTTATTTCCATTCTCAATTTTATGTAGATGCTTTTCTATAATTAATATCAGTGATACTGTATAGTTTGATATGATCTTGTGTTATGCCCAACATACACAACATAAAGTATCTCCTCAGACTACACTGTTCATCCAAAAAACATAACACACCATGTTTGAACAATAAAAAGAAAGATTTGAAGGACAATTCCTAAGTTTATTAACTTTATAAATGGTATTACTTTGAGAACAATACTTTTACCTTTGTTGATGAGGTGCTAAAGAGACAAGAGTGACAGTCAAACTCATAGATCGAAAAATAAATTGACAACACCATGGCTAAATGTTTGAAGGGAAGACCTAAATTCAATGAGAAGAAACTTACATTCGTTTGTTTTATAATGGTAGTCCATTGGTGGCTGTTGTTGAGTATCATAATAACTGTAGAATTGTAAACCTGGTACATTTAAAGAATAACACAAAATACATAAAATATAACTTGCTTTATTGTGAAAATTTGTCTTCAGTTGTGTCAAAACCTCATTTGATATTTTTGTCAAATCTCTGACATTTTGACAAAGGTTTAGAAAACAAGGTAGAAAAATCCCTTAAAATGATAAAAACTATAGGCTCTAAAGAGCCAATGTCACTCACCTCGATATAGACAAAAAAAATACCCAATGATGGTTTGGTTGTAATTTGCCATTAAGTTTCAGAAGAAAAGATTTTTGTAAAAGTTAAAAGGATGAAAGATACAAAGTGACAACAAAAGCTCACACTAACCCTTTTGGCCAGATGAGCTTAAAAGTGAATAAACAGAAGAAAAAAAACATTCTTGTTCTGTTGTTTAACTTCTATAAAACTGTATATAAAGTGCATGAACACATCTTTTGATGCAAAAAATACAAAACAAAAAACATGATTATTATCATTATAGATATGCATAAAGAAAATTATACATACAAACAAGACAACTATCTAAAGTGTAAAAAAAACATAAACAATATTCTGTTTAACTTCTTATGCAAACAAAAATATACATGTATAATCTAACTTACACCAGTTATATACAAGATGGTATAGATGTATAAAAAAATTAAACAACTATTGAAAGTAAAGTTTAATTGAAGAAATAATTAAATGTTGCATGGTCCTGAATTATACAGGCACCGAGTAAAAAAGAATTGAATCAATATCTGTATCAATATTTATATTCGTGTCAAATTAAAGATTAAGGTACTCGTATTCAAACTAATGTTTTAAATGAAGCACCAAAAGTCATTATGCAGTCTGCCATGCCAAAGAATGGGCCAAAGGTTCTTTATATTCATATTGAATGGATACTAATACTACAAGTTAACATAAAGGAACTAGTATTTAGACTTATGTGTTAAATGAAGGACCATGGCTTCATTATTTAGACTGCCCTATAAAATTTAGCACCAAAAAAATAGTTATTCCAGACTGACCTTTCATATAAAGCATCATATGTACATAAAAAGTAAAAAACTGACACTATCAACTAATGCTTTGTGAAATGAAAATTTATTGAGAGAAAGCAATTTTCTTTTAAGGGTTAAAAATACATGTATAACAATGTAATATTATGCAAATGTTTCACCTAAACAATTGTGTATATATGTACATTTCAAAGTGGTCAAAGTGAGATACCATCTTTAAAAAAAATGATTACGTAGCAACCTTGACCTTAAATCTATTAACATAAAAATCAATAGAATTTTCCCAATATCCTATCAACTATCTGTTAAAGTTTCATTCCTATGAAACAAGAGAAATTAAGGGTACTTTCAGAAATTTCTTTCAAATTTTAGTAACAGTAACCTTGACCTTGAGTTTAAACCTATTAACCCCCAAAAAATAGGCCTGATGTTCAGCTTGAATTTCAATGAGATTCATAATACAGATCTAAACAAAAAAACTATAACTTGATGAGTCTGTAAATCTTGTAATATCTTTTACAAACTGTACAGCTTTCTGAGTTGTTTTTATTTTAGAACAGCACTTTCTTCATATATATTCATTGTTTTTTACCATTAAATCCACAGTATTTCTGTCTAATTATTCAATGATGTAACAATATAAATGCTGTCACAGAAAGGTTGGTAATATAATTTTCCAAAAGTTCTCTATTCTTATTTAGACTCACAAATGTTTATTGTTAATTACACATGAATATAAATATAAAATTTGTGCATAAAAATGTCAGACGCAGCAGTATAAGTGCCATAAAACTTGAAAGAACCCCACACATTGTCTGCCATAAGGGTAAATTGGAGCCACCCTACTGAATCTACTCCTTCAAAATCTTATAAAATCAACATATTTCAAAAAATCAAAAAAATAATCTTGCATAAAAATTGTAATAACAATGAAAAGTAATGATCAGAATAATATAAATCTGTAGATTTATGTACATAGTTCTTGTGTTGGTTTTATAATAAGCAGGTAACCTGCAATACTGGATTATTAAAATTGATGCCACAAAATGTCCTGTCAATTTTGAAATCATTGCATATTCTAAATTTTCAAATAGCTGAGACAAACAATGAAACATAAGCTCTCAGTATGGATTACTGATTCTATCAATCTTATATTCATTTTTAACACTAAGTTAATAATTCCCACAAACATATCTGATTATCAAAACCACCGGACTTGACAGTTATATGATGAGCTAATACAGAAATGGTGCTGCACGGGAAAATCACTGCTTTTAATATTATTTTTTCATTGTCCATTTATGTCATCTGAAAGTCAAATATCTATTTTGGTCCAATCAAATATTTCAAAACAAAAATTATAAAAAATAGATAAAAATGCCAGTTAAAGTAACAAGAATTATAAAAATAGAAAAAGGGTAGTTTTATTGCAGCAAGTCTTATTGTATTGCACTCTTACAAAATTAAAAAATTAAAAACTTATTTTTTCAGAATTAACATTCTTATCACAGGTATACACATATAGTACAAAAGATAATGCTGATATGAGATATTGATTATGTGTATTTACAATCATTCTAAATACAAGATTACCAAATAAAAAAACATAGTGCACTATATACAGTATTTTATATGTACAAGTAAAAACATAGTGAACTATGTTAAGTGGTTGTATGTACATGTTAATATAGAGTATTATATGTTGAGTATATTTATGTACAACTTTTGATCATTATGAACTTATAAACACACAAGGTTAGTAATTCCCTTTTCCTCCTCAAGTTTTAACATCTTTTCTATAACATGGTAGAATATATTGATATTATTTAATATACCATACGATCTTATTCAGTTTGATAAATTATCATGATGACATACAATGTCTTAATTTTGTTTAGTGATGTTTTGTGAAGTTTTGAATGCCATATATGATGCTGCAAACTTTTTCTCCACATAACTCATCCCTTTGAGACTATCATAACAACAATACCAGATTTAAAATTCAATGATTACTGGGATAAAATTATCATTGATTTAGACTTTTAAAATTGAATGACATCTTTGTAAAAAAGAATAAATTTTTGTAACAGATATCAGCTTGCATGACAATTTTGTTGATATTTACAATGAAAATAAATCTCATAGATACAAGTCTTGAAAGTATGCAATCTACTCTACTTGTTGGTCAAAAGAAAGAGAAAGGAACAAAGCCTTTTCTTGATCATGCCATAAAAAGTCTTGCTTGTTTCTAGTGAAAAGAAACTTCCAAACTAATATGACAAATAATAAATCTGATGACTCATTTGATCACTTCCTGCTACAGTTTCAATATTTTGGTCACATCTATAAAAGAAGTGTTGGAGATTACCGATTTTCAATTGCTAATAAACAGATTCATCATGTTAAGGAGGGATATTTGCGAAAAATACTAGTCGAGAGAATGTTAAATTTCGCCAGCTGTAAGGCGAGGGAAATTCATTCTCAAGACTGTTTATTTTTCGCAAAATACCCCTCAATAACATGCTATATCTGGTTAATTACACCGAATGTTAATGTTCAAAAACACATTGATGATCGTGACGTTACAAGCGTCCAGTCGAATAGAGTATTTTTTGGCAAATGCCACGGCAGAGAGGGTAAAAAATGCATATTCGTTTTGCAAATACCCCGGTGGCGTTGAAAAATGGACAATATTCATTTTATAACAGTAAATAGGTGAAAAATACACTGGCTTTCAACCAATCAAAATCCAGATTCTTACATAATGTGTAATTACAATATCAAATCCCTGCAAGTTTTTCCAAAACTATTCTGCCTGTAGAGCTGACACCTTTGATCATTAAGCCTAAAGTTGACACTTTTAATCATTAAAGCTTTATTTTACATTCTGGCAAAGAAACCATTGAAAATACTGAAAAAAATTCTTTACATAATGGTTGTGCATTTCTTTTCTTTTTTCTTCTTCTAATAATTCAATCTTTGAATAAACATAGTGAAAGAAAAAACTTATATTATAAAAACAGCAGCATTTTCAGAGTTATATTTCATACACATTCTGTATTTTGAGTACTTTTGATCATAGCTGCCTCCTCAGATGTTTTGATTGCTGTCTTAACTGTGTCTTTTTGATGTGTAGTTAGTGAAGAATCTTGTTGACTGTCTTTTGCAGTAGATTGCTTGCTTGATGTTTCTGTAGTGTTTGATGATGTTATTTCAGATGAGTTTTCTCCGTCCTGCTGAACATAACTCTTCACTGACGAATCATCCTCTGTAATATAAAAAAAAATACAACACAACTCTAATTATCCATCAAGCTGGACTTGTACCCCCAACCCCAACAATGTAATAATGAATAAGCTAGTGACCTAAATACTACAAATCAATGAAGTTTATAACATAAACTTGAACTTTTATATTTGATGCACATGCACATGCACATATGTATAACAGATCAACCACAATAGCCTACCAACATACACATATGTATATCAAGATCAATCACTGTACTTGCAATGCCAAGGTCTGGATTGATCGGATGTCATCAATGGACCACAATAGCCTACCAACATGCACATATGTATATCAAGATCAACCACTGTACTGATTGGATGTCATCAATGGACCACAATAGCCTACCAACATGCACATATGTATATCAAGATCAACCACATTGAATAGCCTACCAACATGCACATATGTATATCAAGATCAACCACAATAGCCTACCAACATGCACATATGTATATCAAGATCAATCACTGTACTTGCAATGCCAAGGTCTATATTGATTGGATGTCATCAATGGACCACAATAGCCTACCAACATGCACATATGTATATCAAGATCAACCACTGTACTGATTGGATGTCATCAATGGACCACAATAGCCTACCAACATGCACATATGTATATCAAGATCAACCACTGTACTGATTGGATGTCATCAATGGACCACAATAGCCTACCAACATGCACATATGTATATCAAGATCAACCACAATAGCCTACCAACATGCACATATGTATATCAAGATCAACCACAATAGCCTACCAACATGCACATATGTATATCAAGATCAACCACAATAGCCTACCAACATGCACATATGTATATCAAGATCAACCACAATAGCCTACCAACATGCACATATGTATATCAAGATCAACCACAATAGCCTACCAACATGCACATATGTATATCAAGATCAACCACAATAGCCTACCAACATGCACATATGTATATCAAGATCAACCACAATAGCCTACCAACATGCACCTATGTATATCAAGATCAACCACAATAGTCTACCAACCTGCACCTATGTATATCAAGATCAACCACTGTACTGATTGGATGTCATCAATGGACCACAATAGTCTACCAACATGCACATATGTATATCAAGATCAACCACAATAGCCTACCAACATGCACATATGTATATCAAGATCAACCACTGTACTAAGATTAACCATGGAGGAGATGTTGTAATGACAAGGTTCCTTCTGCTAAGGTTTCTAATTTCAAAGGGGTATTATTTAACATTTAACAAATACAAAAAAAAACTTAATAGAACAGAAAATTCCTACTGACATGCACTTCTTGTAGAAAAGATGAAAACCATGTTGTTAAATTGTTCATTGTATTCTTTATCTTACCTTCTTGCCCTCGATAGCCATCATCATCCTCTTCACTGTTCAATAACATCCTACCACTGGAGTATGACTCATAGGAGCAACCTGAGGACTGAGGGGTATCCTCACTGCTGTTTATATCTGAGAAGGATTCACAGATAGATTGAGAGCTTCCATCTTTACCAGAGCCTTTTTGTAGAAAGTGGTCTTCATTCTGTGACCCTACTGAGCTATAACCGGCATTACTGTAGACTGCAGAATATTGGCTGTCTTTTTCACTAATACTATTAGCATGTGTAGACTTGAATGTGGATTTAGAATCTGTCTCATGTCCACTGTCTTTATTATGCTCCTTAAATAGAATATGTACTGATATATGATTACATAACATGTACCTTGACCTATAATGATTTACTTTTACAAATCATGACTTGGATGGAGAGTTGTCTCATTGGCACTCATACCATATCTTCCTAAGTTCCTATATCTATCGTTCATCAAAATCCATACTTTTGATTGGTTGACAATAATCATGGGGCATTCCAATACTTTATACAAAATGAGCTTTGGTTTACACTTTTACACATCAATAAAATTATACAAAGGCACATTCAATTCAAATTTCCATTGATAAACACACATTTCAAAAAGATTTATGGCTAGTTGTATCCAGATACCTTAAATGTAACTGTAATAACTGAACCATGCTATTTTACATTGACAAATTATATGTTGTATTTTGTCAATACTAATAGTAATATACTTAGAAAGGGTACTCCGTTTTAAAACTGTTTACACTATTAGACTTGAAAGCAGAGAAGCAATTATAGTCACAAGGGAGGATGAAACCAATAAATTTTCGTTCCTTTCATGTGTTTGAGCTTTTGATTTGCCATTTGATGAGGGACTTTACCTTTTGAACTTTCATTGCAGTTCAGTATTATTGTTATTTCACTTTTGACAAACTGCAATGTTAGCCATTTTACATACAAAGATCTGGATTAACTATGAAACAGGAAAGTTTACGATGAACAAACTAACTCCTTTGCCTGTTCTAGGTTAAACACCACATTTATGTTTGTCTTTTGTTATTTATAGGACTTGGTGTTGATGGGTGCTCTTTGATATTCTCTGACTTATTTGTCCAATATTTTTCTAGACAACCCATGATTTATAGGGCAACAAATTTTATTGACACCTGTGGGTGTTGACTTCTTGATGTCTTTTTAAGGGATGCTCATTCTGACATTGATGTGTTAGCCACATTTCTTTTTATCCCTCAAAATAACAATACATTTATTATAAATGAAGCTAGTGATTTTTCACCATCATAGCCTAAATCTAGTTCAGGTGTCTTGCAAATGATGACTGCTGTACCCCTACTTTTTAAATATTTTTACCTGTTATTTATGTTTGGTTTATTCACACATCGTTCTCAATATAATGGAATTTTATGCAACTGTAGTAAAAGTCAGAGGTTTAGCTAGCTATAAATCAAGGTCTAATCCACCACGGTCTACACAGAAATGTATTTACCAAGTCAGGAATATCACAGTTGATATCCATTCATTTGATGTGTTTGGTCATTTTATTTTGCCATTTGCTTAGAAACTTTCCGTTTATTTTTTTTTCTCCAAATTTGGTATTTTTGCTATTTTACTTTTTGCATGATAATAAAGTCAATTTACATGCCATATTTTACTCACCATGTAATGTATTTTGACCTTAGGTAACACTATCTCAGGTGATTTGAAAATCTCCTTAATTTTTCCACAACAATTCATCCTACAAAACAACATGAATCAGGTTTCATTATGGTATTTGGATAAAGATACATAGAAATATTCTTTAAAAAGCACAAAAATGTCAGTATTCACCACAGAAACTAACAAAACCTTTAAATAGACTATTTTAAGAAGGGATATAGTTACGATACTGTTGTCAAGCCATTAAAGATTGCATATATTGGCGTTAATATTGATTCACTTATAGGGTCTTTGCAACGGAACTAAACACATTTATTCCAAAAACATTTGTTGGCATGACACAGGTTATGTTCTTCTCATATATGTTATGATGGTATGATACTAAACCCCTAACGGGAAGGATTGTGCCTGATATTCATATGATGAAATCATAATCTTTCAATCAGTTTAATTGAAGTCTGGAGCTGGCATGTCAGTTAACTGCTAGTAGTTTGTTGTTATTTATGTATAATTGTCATTTTGTTTATTTTCTTTGGTTTCATCTTCTGACATCAGACTCGGACTTCTCTTGAATTGAATTTTAAATGTACGTATTGTTATGCGTTTACTTTTCTACATTGACTAGAGGTATAGGGGGAGGGTTGAGATCTCATAAACATGTTTAACCCGGCCGCATTTTTGCGCCTGTCCCAAGTCAGAAGCCTCTGGTCTTTGTTAGTCTTGTATTATTTTAATTTTAGTTTCTTGTGTACAATTTGGAAATTAGTATGGCGTTCATTACCACTGAACTAGTATATATTTGTTTAGGGGCCAGCTGAAGGACGCCCCTGGGTGCGAGAGTTTCTCGTTATTGTTATTTATGTATTATTGTCATTTTGTTTATTTTCTTTGGTTACATCTTCTGACATCAGACTCGGACTTCTCTTGAACTGAATTTTAATGTGCGTATTGTTATGCTTTTACTTTTCTACACTGGTAAGAGGTATAGGGGGAGGGTTGAGATCTCACAAACATGTTTAACCCCGCCGCATTTTTGCGCCTGTCCCAAGTCAGGAGCCTCTGGCCTTTGTTAGTCTTGTATTTTTTAAATTTTAGTTTCTTGTGTACAATTTGGAAATTAGTATGGCGTTCATTGTCACTGAACTAGTATATATTTGTTTAGGGGCCAGCTGAAGGACGCCTCTGGGTGCGGGAATTTCTCGCTACATTGAAGACCTGTTGGTGACCTTCTGCTGTTGTGTTTTTTTATTTTGGTCGGGTTGTTGTCTCTTTGACACATTCCCCATTTCCATTCTCAATTTTATTTGTATACAGAGATTGGCAAAACCATGAAATCAAATATCCATGAATATGAAAGTTTTCGGAAATCCATGAAAATTGATACCCATGAAAATAAACGAATCCACAGTAGTTTCCTCAAGGGTACTGAAAGCCATTCTATATACATGTACAAGTTAAGTTTACATATTTTGTCCAATGCAGTTATGTTTTATTGCTATACCTCCTAAGTTTAAAACTCACCTAACAAGACAAACTACTAAAGTGATGAAAATAACCACAAATGTAACCACACCAATTACGATACCTGCTATTTCTGATTGTGATAAGTCTAAAATAAATACAATATTTATACATCATATTATATGGTACTGAAAACATTTTTTTTTATTAAATATTTACATGCTCACCAATAATCACAAGTGAGTGAGTTATTCCGTATTAATTATAACCCAATTCAATGCTGTTGACTAATGACAAGAACAGGGTATTTCATTTATTTGAATGGCATTCCATAACCTAAGTTTTGGCAAACAATAAGTAGAACACTTAAATAACTGAAAAACATGTCACGTTACATAGAATAGCTGGAGGAAGCTTGTGTCATATATCCAGAAGCTTATGAGCTGTTGTTTTTTGGACAAATAGTGGAATTTTGCTATGGGTAGAGTGATGCAAAGACAGAATTAAACTAGTTTTCCCCTCCTTTGGCAGCAGGAATATACAAATTTGCTTCATTTAAGGCAATGTTTGACAGCAAAAACCATTTTTTTTTATTTGTGAAGAAATAACATTTTTGTCTGTAATGAAAGTTTGAATGGTAAATTTCGAATGTAACCAGAATAAATTATCAACTCTAAAAAATAGTTTTGTTCAAACAGTACTTTGCTTCACTTTCTTTGAGACAATCAAACTTTTATTTTCCCTAATACACATGTATAACAACACCTAATACAGCATTGAACTAAACAACATGATGGCAATGTTAACACCACTGGTTCCACTATTAAGAACCTTTCTAAAGCTCCTAACTTACCCTGCTGATTAATCTTTAGCCGGCCTAACAGTTAAGTGTAAATTGTTTTAGAGCAGATTTTAGTCAGTATGTAGCTAACAGTAATATCTTTGGTTAGCTTGCTTGTTAGCTGAACCGTGAAGTCATTGTTAGGTTAGGTAAACTACCCTCCTTTAATAGTAGACTAGCCCAACAAATAACCAATATATCTCTCTGTAGGACTAAGCTACTTTAAAAGGAGGGTAGTATACCTTACCTAACAATGACTTCACGGTTCAGCTAACAAGCAAGCTAACCAAAGATATTACCATTAGCTACATACTGACTGAAATCGGCTGTAGTTGTGCAATTTTTTGTTTGTTTGTTTTGTTTGTCTTTCTTTAAGTTATAGTATTTAATTTCCTCATTGGTATATTCTTCCTTTAAAGTGTGGTAGGCAGACAAAAACAAATTTCACAAAAAAAGTTCTCCTCACATGAACAAACAGGAATGTGTCCACAGTACACGGATCCGATGCCCCACTCGCACTATCATTTTCTATGTTTAGTGGATCGTGAAATTGGAATAAATTCTCTAATTTGGCATTAAAATTAGAATGATGTTATCAAAGGGAACATGTACACTAAGTTTCAAGTTGATTGGACTTCTACTTTATCAAAAACTACCTTGACCAAAAACTTTAACCTGAAATTTGCACTATCATTTTATATGTTCAGTGAACCGTAAAATTGGGGTCAAAACTCTAATTTGGCATTTCAATAAGAAAGATCATATCATAGGGCACAAGTATACTAAGTTTCAAGTTGATTGGACTTCAACTTCATCAAAAACTACCTTGATCAAAAACTTTAACCAGAAGCGGGACAGACGGACGGATTCACAGACGGACGGACGAACGAAGGCACAGACCAGAAAACATAATGCCCCTCTACTATCGTAGGTGGTGCCTAAAAATTTTTTATTGTAAAACTGATTGATTGGTGTTAAACAGTCTTCAACACTATTGAGTATTTTAAGGCATTCATTTTTTGTTTTGGTTGGGAAAGCTGGGGTGTTGAGAAGAAAAAAGAATGCTCTCAATTAAGATAAGAGTCAATGACACCTGCCAACTGCTGATTATAGTGATACACTGCTGATACACTAGTTGAACTATTAGTTGAACTACTTAAGACTACTTGACCACTGAAGCTTCAAGATCAATTGATAAAAACATTAAAGAAAAAATATAGAAAACAAATATTTTCAAACAATTTCCTATGTCCCTTGGTCACAATTTATAAACA
Source organism: Mytilus trossulus (assembly GCF_036588685.1). Lineage (NCBI taxonomy): Eukaryota > Metazoa > Mollusca > Bivalvia > Mytilida > Mytilidae > Mytilus > Mytilus trossulus. The sequence continues at coordinate 13,764,097 of NC_086373.1, forward strand.
ATAGCTCAATTTGAACAAAACTGAAACTAAATGTGTAGCTATTCATATGTCTATACGCCATATATCTTATCAACAGGGGCCTTGGTGTCTTAGTGGTCTAAGTAGTCCTACTACTGTAATCACTAGCCAGTCAGCACTGAGGTTATTTGTTTGAATCCCACCTGTTTGTGTGTCCTCCACTCCAAACTAAGAGTGACTATCTATGTTCACAAGCTATTGTGCATGCAAGGATATGATAGCAACAATATTTCTCCTCTTGGGATGGGTGACAGAAATATTAAAAAATAATTAAACTGGTCATGAAAGAATGCAAGAACAAACTGTTTTCAATAATATAAACTATAAAATTTTCTTCATTTATTTATTATTTTATTGATTGGAATTCAGAGCGATATTTATGAAAAAGCAAAGCGATAAAAAAAATCACAATATATACAAAGATTGTCATTCAAAACAATTGTCCAAGCACAGCATAATCATCAAGTTACATAAAAAATGTCACACTATTAACTGTCTAATAAAAAGTTCACAGAAGAAGCAAACACAGAAGGCTTTAATATACAGGGAATTCCATAAGATGTCACCCCAGATCTTTTGAGTGTGCAAGGAAGAACATTTAAAGTTGTCCTGTAACAGTAAAATTTATTATAATATAAATGCAGAAATCAGAATAATTAAGTTTATTTAATTCACATTACAGCTAATGCTAACAAGTTAAAAGTTTGGTTTGCTGGCTTTCTTTGTTGGTATTAATGCTTGCTGAGCATTTTCAATAAGATAAAACATATGAAAACAATGAAAAAGTTAAACTTGTATACATAATATTTAAATTTGATTGGACATTATCAAATTTACCTATATACAAGTTTAACTCGTCCTACTGATATTGTTGGCTGATGTTAATCTAATTGCAATGCTTGAGCAAACACTAATACAAACAAAGCAAATCAGCCAACCAAACCTTTAACCTCCTAGCATTAGAATAACAGCTGTAATAATACATCAGATATTTGATTTTTTTGTCAGAAAGAAGAAAAAAATTCACATGCAAATTTTAAATTACTTTAAATTTTACTATATATAGTACTGAAGAATGTGACATTACTTTTAGTTAAAATTTGCTTAAATTTTGTAAAATGAAAGTGATCAGGGTAACATCTAGACAGGCAATAAAGAAGAACTATTAATACTAAAAGAAAGGAGACCTTGAGGGTGGAATATATACCAAAATTGCTTCTGAGCCAAGATCTTCCATCTGGTATTATTTTGCTACATTGACCTGTTATCTTTTAAATCAGTAGTAGTCATATTTTATTACTATTATAGATTTCATTACCGGTTCTTATTTATAGCTAGGTGTTAAACACCAATTTCAGCCCTGTTGTGCTTTTGCATGGCTTTCAGTTTCTATTCATAGAAAAAGCCAGATTGCCAAAAGGAACCACCAACCTTCCATGGTAAAAATGACAATCCTTTTCAATTAAGATTGGAGTAGACAACACATGTCACTGGTGGGATTTGACCTCTCAACTTAAATGTTGACAGGCTATAGGAGTTTGACTACTAAGGCAGTAAGGCTTGTCTGACACTGAGGCCCCCAGTTCATAAACTTTACTGATAAGTTGAGAGAAATATGGGAATCACATGTATGCTTTTAGTAAAATTAACTTAATACTGCTGATTAAAACTATGACTACTTACAGTTAGCCTTTGGTATGATGATGGTTGATGTATTAGAATATCCTGCCTTTCCCAATGCTTTTATGGTAATAGTTATTGGTTGGTCACAAGGAATATCCATTGAATGCTGCTGGTTGTCTGAACTGGTACTATTCACTTGATAGTCTTTCAATAGAACATCATTAGGACTAGAGGCTGATATGTAATAACCAATAAAAGGACCATTCCTATACTCTTCATCTATAGCCTAAAAAATCAAATATATTTTATATACACTCAGTAATATAATGTTCTATAGTATATAATACGGTGTAAATAAATAATCAGTTCAAAGTCAAAATGAGTTTCCTTGGTGGCAGCTATATTTCATTTCAGATATCAACAGGATTGCTAGTGAGGTCTTTTAGTTAGGTGGTTTCTGAGAAGAAGATCCTAAGATATGAAGCTAGTGACAACTGTGAGTGAACTCACTAAACTATACTTAGTATTATCATGATTATTATACTGAGAAGTAAATTTAATTATCTCCCCTTAACCATGTTGGACAGGGATCATATTCCTTAAAGAAAAATCCTAATGTTTTACAACAATGTAAAGTTTCATTAATATCTGGCTAAAATAAAGAATCTACCTACCTTCCAAAGAAGTGTTATCCTGCGGGCATTATTGATGCAATCTTCATCAATCAATTGATAGCCCTTGTTCACGAATTCAGGTGCTCCGGATGGTTCTAAAATAATACAGATATCATAGTAATTTAAAGACTTGTCTCACTAACCTGTATATTTTTTCATTATTCCTCTTGTTTTCACATAATTTCCATAATTCATACTTGAAATCTTCATGATATACTCGCTCATTTTAAACAATATTTGTTTTCATTTTTGTGCTAGGGTGATTAAAGTTATGATATGTAATATGTAACTGGCACCCTGCCTGCTCCTCTGTTATACTACTACCATAAGCTAGTTGGGAGTTTGTCCAACCAATGGTCAGCATTGAATAGTTAAAAAGTATGAATAAATATTATAATTACTGGAATAAAGTACTCAGGGAAAAAACTTAAAGTGAGCCCAGTCGCCCATGGCTCCTAGATTTTGAGCTGGGCCCCTAAACTTGCAGATAAAGTTAAGTTGAACATATAGAAAATAATTATGAAATATCTGGTCTGGGCTCCCAGTTTGAAATTCCCAAGTTTAGTCCCTGGACTACTGTACATTTATAAATTATTGCAAGCTCTTTAATTATGCGAATGATGCCACTGAGTAAGTATCGCAATAATAAGAACTTGCATTCTTATATCTAATAGATGTATTTTTATTCAGCATTTCCAGAAATTGTTACAAAGAATCTCATATTTCTGTAGATTCTTCAAAAATTTGTAAGGGTTGCACGGAAACCATTGTCTCAACTTATTTTGCTCTAAATCACAGACTCAACACAAAAATGAGAAAAAAATCATTAAAATTATTCCTCTTGATGCTATCTTTTGATTGTAAGAAGCTTTTCTGTACAAGTTTGGTAAAAATCCAGGATAGTTTATGAATCTTATAAATTTTTTAAAAACTTTAACTGCAGACTGTATGTTATGTTCACTGGAAGAAAAACTAAGTCCATTTATAAGTAAAATTTCCTTTTAGATACTTTTGATCATAAACAAGCTTCTGTCCAAGTTTGGTACAAATTAAAAATTAAATAAGAAAGTCATAAAAATTTTAAAAACTTTAACCACAGAGTGAATGTGTTGTTTCCTGGCAGAAAATCTACGTCCATTTAAAAGTAAAAGATGGAAAAAATGAATTATTTGTTTTACAAAATTTACTTCTGGATACTATCTTATGTTTATAAACAAGCTTCTGTTCAAGTTTGGTACAAACCCAGGATAGTTTAAGAAAATGGCTAACATTTTAAAAATTTTAACCACAGTGAGAACGTAATATTTCCCCGCAGAAAATCTAAGTCCATTTATAAGTAAAATACAGAAAAATGGAATTTTTTTTTTACAAAATTTACCTCTTGATTCTATCTTATGAACATAAACAAACTTCGGTCCAAGTCTGGTAGAAATCCAGTATAGTTTGAGAAAGTTATCAAAATTTCAAAAACTTTAACCACAGAGTGAATATTTGTGGCGCTGCCGCCGACAGAATGTAGGATTACTTAGTCACACTTTTTCGACTAAAGTCAAAGGCTTGACATAAATTGCAATAATAATTGGACAACTTTGAATTGGTAGTAGTACGAATGTACTTCTGTTTTCAAATGGTTTTGGTTAAAAAGTCCTAGTGTAATATACTAGATACTTTTTGTAGGAATTCACTAACAGTTGGTTTCTAAATCATTATCCCCCATTCGCCAAAAAATGTTTCAAATGAGTGGAGGATGCTGCTATGAATTTTATACACATTATCTTAAAATGTATCTTATAATCTATATCTGTATTGACTGAGATATAAACAAGATCACTTGGATAGCCTTACATCTTTCCCTGGTCTTGTTTCAATGGAGAAGTTGTATCTACTTACTTTCTATATCTGTATTGACTGAGATATAAACAAGATCACTTGGATAGCCTACATCTTTCCCTGGTCTTGTTTCAATGGAGAAGTTGTATCTACTTACTATCTATATCTGTATTGACTGAGATATAAACAAGATCACTTAGATAGCCTACATCTTTCCCTGGTCTTGTTTCAATGGAGAAGTTGTATCTACTTACTATCTATATCTGTATTGACTGAGATATAAACAAGATCACTTGGATAGCCTACATCTTTCCCTGGTCTTGTTTCAATGGAGAAGTTGTATCTACTTACTATCTATATCTGTAATGGCTGAGATATAAACAAGATCACTTGGATAGCCTACATCTTTCCCTGGTCTTGTTTCAATGGAGAAGTTGTATCTACTTACTATCTATATCTGTATTGGCTGAGATATAAACAAGATCACTTGGATAGCCTACATCTTTCCCTGGTCTTGTTTCAATGGAGAAGTTATATCTACTTACTATCTATATCTGTATTGACTGAGATATAAACAAGATCACTTGGATAGCCTTACATCTTTCCCTGGTCTTGTTTCAATGGAGAAGTTGTATCTACTTACTTTCTATATCTGTATTGACTGAGATATAAACAAGATCACTTGGATAGCCTACATCTTTCCCTGGTCTTGTTTCAATGGAGAAGTTGTATCTACTTACTATCTATATCTGTATTGACTGAGATATAAACAAGATCACTTAGATAGCCTACATCTTTCCCTGGTCTTGTTTCAATGGAGAAGTTGTATCTACTTACTATCTATATCTGTATTGACTGAGATATAAACAAGATCACTTGGATAGCCTACATCTTTCCCTGGTCTTGTTTCAATGGAGAAGTTGTATCTACTTACTATCTATATCTGTAATGGCTGAGATATAAACAAGATCACTTGGATAGCCTACATCTTTCCCTGGTCTTGTTTCAATGGAGAAGTTGTATCTACTTACTATCTATATCTGTATTGGCTGAGATATAAACAAGATCACTTGGATAGCCTACATCTTTCCCTGGTCTAGTTTCAATGGAGAAGTTGTATCTACTTACTATCTATATCTGTATTGACTGAGATATAAACAAGATCACTTGGATAGCCTACATCTTTCCCTGGTCTTGTTTCAATGGAGAAGTTGTATCTACTTACTATCTATATCTGTATTGGCTGAGATATAAACAAGATCACTTGGATAGCCTACATCTTTCCCTGGTCTTGTTTCAATGGAGAAGTTGTATCTACTTACTATCTATATCTGTATTGGCTGAGATATAAACAAGATCACTTGGATAGCCTACATCTTTCCCTGATCTTGTTTCAATGGAGAAGTTGTATCTACTTACTATCTATATCTGTATTGGCTGAGATATAAACAAGATCACTTGGATAGCCTACATCTTTCCCTGGTCTTGTTTCAATGGAGAAGTTATATCTACTTACTATCTATATCTGTATTGGCTGAGATATAAACAAGATCACTTGGATAGCCTACATCTTTCCCTGGTCTTGTTTCAATGGAGAAGTTGTATCTACTTACTATCTATATCTGTATTGGCTGAGATATAAACAAGATCACTTGGATAGCCTACATCTTTCCCTGATCTTGTTTCAATGGAGAAGTTGTATCTACTTACTATCTATATCTGTATTGGCTGAGATATAAACAAGATCACTTGGATAGCCTACATCTTTCCCTGGTCTTGTTTCAATGGAGAAGTTATATCTACTTACTATCTATATCTGTATTGGCTGAGATATAAACAAGATCACTTGGATAGTCACATCTTTCCCTGGTCTTGTTTCAATGGAGAAGTTGTATATACTTGCTATCTATATCTGTATTGACTGAGATATCAACAAGATCACTTGGATAGCCTACATCTTTCCCTGGTCTTGTTTCAATGGAGAAGTTGTATCTACTTACTATCTATATCTGTATTGACTGAGATATAAACAAGATCACTTGGATAGCCTACATCTTTCCCTGGTCTTGTTTCAATGGAGAAGTTGTATCTACTTGCTATCTATATCTGTATTGGCTGAGATATAAACAAGATCACTTGGATAGCCTACATCTTTGTCTGGTCTTGTTTCAATGGAGAAGTTATATCTACTTACTATCTATATCTGTATTGACTGAGATATAAACAAGATCACTTGGATAGCCTACATCTTTCCCTGGTCTAGTTTCAATGGAGAAGTTGTATATACTTGCTATCTATATCTGTATTGACTGAGATATAAACAAGATCACTTGGATAGCCTACATCTTTCCCTGGTCTTGTTTCAATGGAGAAGTTGTATCTACTTACTATCTATATCTGTATTGGCTGAGATATAAACAAGATCACTTGGATAGCCTACATCTTTCCCTGGTCTTGTTTCAATGGAGCAGTTGTATCTACTTACTATCTATATCTGTATTGACTGAGATATAAACAAGATCACTTGGATAGCCTACATCTTTCCCTGGTCTTGTTTCAATGGAGAAGTTGTATCTACTTACTATCTATATCTGTATTGACTGAGATATAAACAAGATCACTTGGATAGACTACATTTTTCCCTGGTCTTGTTTCAATGGAGAAGTTGTATCTACTTACTATCTATATCTGTATTGACTGAGATATAAACAAGATCACTTGGATAGCCTTACATCTTTCCCTGGTCTTGTTTCAATGCAGAAGTTGTATCTACTTACTATCTATATCTGTATTGACTGAGATATAAACAAGATCACTTGGATAGCCTACATCTTTCCCTGGTCTTGTTTCAATGGAGAAGTTGTATCTACCGTACTTACTATCTATATCTGTATTGACTGAGATATAAACAAGATCACTTGGATAGCCTACATCTTTCCCTGGTCTTGTTTCAATGGAGAAGTTGTATCTACTTACTATCTATATCTGTATTGGCTGAGATATAAACAAGATCACTTGGATAGCCTACATCTTTCCCTGGTCTAGTTTCAATGGAGAAGTTGTATCTACTTACTATCTATATCTGTATTGGCTGAGACATAAACAAGATCACTTGGATAGCCTACATCTTTCCCTGGTCTTGTTTCAATGGAGAAGTTGTATCTACTTACTATCTATATCTGTATTGGCTGAGATATAAACAATATCACTTGGATAGCCTACATTTTTCCATGGTCTTGTTTCAATGGAGAAGTTGTATCTACTTACTATCTATATCTGTAATGGCTGAGATATAAACAAGATCACTTGGATAGCCTACATCTTTCCCTGGTCTTGTTTCAATGGAGAAGTTGTATCTACTTACTATCTATATCTGTATTGGCTGAGATATAAACAAGATCACTTGGATAGCCTACATCTTTCCCTGGTCTTGTTTCAATGGAGAAGTTGTATCTACTTACTATCTATATCTGTATTGGCTGAGATATAAACAAGATCACTTGGATAGCCTACATCTTTCCCTGGTCTTGTTTCAATGGAGAAGTTGTATCTACTTACTATCTATATCTGTATTGGCTGAGATATAAACAAGATCACTTGGATAGCCTACATCTTTCCCTGATCTTGTTTCAATGGAGAAGTTGTATCTACTTACTATCTATATCTGTATTGGCTGAGATATAAACAAGATCAATTGGATAGCCTACATCTTTCCCTGGTCTTGTTTCAATGGAGAAGTTATATCTACTTACTATCTATATCTGTATTGGCTGAGATATAAACAAGATCACTTGGATAGTCACATCTTTCCCTGGTCTTGTTTCAATGGAGAAGTTGTATATACTTGCTATCTATATCTGTATTGACTGAGATATAAACAAGATCACTTGGATAGCCTACATCTTTCCCTGGTCTTGTTTCAATGGAGAAGTTGTATCTACTTACTATCTATATCTGTATTGACTGAGATATAAACAAGATCACTTGGATAGCCTACATCTTTCCCTGGTCTTGTTTCAATGGAGAAGTTGTATCTACTTGCTATCTATATCTGTATTGGCTGAGATATAAACAAGATCACTTGGATAGCCTACATCTTTGTCTGGTCTTGTTTCAATGGAGAAGTTATATCTACTTACTATCTATATCTGTATTGACTGAGATATAAACAAGATCACTTGGATAGCCTACATCTTTCCCTGGTCTAGTTTCAATGGAGAAGTTGTATATACTTGCTATCTATATCTGTATTGACTGAGATATAAACAAGATCACTTGGATAGCCTACATCTTTCCCTGGTCTTGTTTCAATGGAGAAGTTGTATCTACTTACTATCTATATCTGTATTGGCTGAGATATAAACAAGATCACTTGGATAGCCTACATCTTTCCCTGGTCTTGTTTCAATGGAAAAGTTGTATCTACTTACTATCTATATCTGTATTGACTGAGATATAAACAAGATCACTTGGATAGCCTACATCTTTCCCTGGTCTTGTTTCAATGGAGAAGTTGTATCTACTTACTATCTATATCTGTATTGACTGAGATATAAACAAGATCACTTGGATAGACTACATTTTTCCCTGGTCTTGTTTCAATGGAGAAGTTGTATCTACTTACTATCTATATCTGTATTGACTGAGATATAAACAAGATCACTTGGATAGCCTTACATCTTTCCCTGGTCTTGTTTCAATGGAGAAGTTGTATCTACTTACTATCTATATCTGTATTGACTGAGATATAAACAAGATCACTTGGATAGCCTACATCTTTCCCTGGTCTTGTTTCAATGGAGAAGTTGTATCTACCGTACTTACTATCTATATCTGTATTGACTGAGATATAAACAAGATCACTTGGATAGCCTACATCTTTCCCTGGTCTTGTTTCAATGGAGAAGTTGTATCTACTTACTATCTATATCTGTATTGGCTGAGATATAAACAAGATCACTTGGATAGCCTACATCTTTCCCTGGTCTAGTTTCAATGAAGAAGTTGTATCTACTTACTATCTATATCTGTATTGGCTGAGATATAAACAAGATCACTTGGATAGCCTACATCTTTCCCTGGTCTAGTTTCAATGAAGAAGTTGTATCTACTTACTATCTATATCTGTATTGGCTGAGATATAAACAAGATCACTTGGATAGCCTTACATCTTTCCCTGGTCTTGTTTCAATGGAGAAGTTGTATCTACTTACTATCTATATCTGTATTGACTGAGATATAAACAAGATCACTTGGATAGCCTACATCTTTCCCTGGTCTAGTTTCAATGGAGAAGTTGTATCTACTTACTATCTATATCTGTATTGGCTGAGATATAAACAAGATCACTTGGATAGCCTACATCTTTCCCTGGTCTTGTTTCAATGGAAAAGTTGTATCTACTTACTATCTATATCTGTATTGACTGAGATATAAACAAGATCACTTGGATAGCCTACATCTTTCCCTGGTCTTGTTTCAATGGAGAAGTTGTATCTACTTACTATATATATCTGTATTGACTGAGATATAAACAAGATCACTTGGATAGCCTACATCTTTCCCTGGTCTTGTTTCAATGGAGAAGTTGTATCTACTTACTATCTATATCTGTATTGACTGAGATATAAACAAGATCACTTGGATAGCCTACATCTTTCCCTGGTCTTGTTTCAATGGAGAAGTTGTATCTACTTACTATCTATATCTGTATTGGCTGAGATATAAACAAGATCACTTGGATAGCCTACATCTTTCCCTGATCTTGTTTCAATGGAGAAGTTGTATCTACTTACTATCTATATCTGTATTGACTGAGATATAAACAAGATCACTTGGATAGCCTACATCTTTCCCTGATCTTGTTTCAATGGAGAAGTTGTATCTACTTACTATCTATATCTGTATTGACTGAGATATAAACAAGATCACTTGGATAGCCTACATCTTTCCCTGGTCTTGTTTCAATGGAGAAGTTGTATCTACTTACTATCTATATCTGTATTGGCTGAGATATAAACAAGATCACTTGGATAGCCTACATCTTTCCCTGGTCTTGTTTCAATGGAGAAGTTGTATCTACTTACTATCTATATCTGTATTGACTGAGATATAAACAAGATCACTTGGATAGCCTACATCTTTCCCTGGTCTTGTTTCAATGGAGAAGTTGTATCTACTTACTATCTATATCTGTATTGGCTGAGATATAAACAAGATCACTTGGATAGCCTACATCTTTCCCTGGTCTTGTTTCAATGGAGAAGTTGTATCTACTTACTATCTATATCTGTATTGGCTGAGATATAAACAAGATCACTTGGATAGCCTACATCTTTCCCTGGTCTTGTTTCAATGGAGAAGTTGTATCTACTTACTATCTATATCTGTATTGGCTGAGATATAAACAAGATCACTTGGATAGCCTACATCTTTCCCTGGTCTTGTTTCAATGGAGAAGTTGTATCTACTTACTATCTATATCTGTATTGGCTGAGATATAAACAAGATCACTTGGATAGCCTACATCTTTCCCTGGTCTTGTTTCAATGGAGAAGTTGTATCTACTTACTATCTATATCTGTATTGGCTGAGATATAAACAAGATCACTTGGATAGCCTACATCTTTCCCTGGTCTTGTTTCAATGGAGAAGTTGTATCTACTTACTATCTATATCTGTATTGGCTGAGATATAAACAAGATCACTTGGATAGCCTACATCTTTCCCTGGTCTAGTTTCAATGGAGAAGTTGTATCTACTTACTATCTATATCTGTAATCGCTGAGATATAAACAAGATCACTTGGATAGCCTACATCTTTCCCTGGTCTTGTTTCAATGGAGAAGTTGTATCTACTTACTATCTATATCTGTATTGGCTGAGATATAAACAAGATCACTTGGATAGCCTACATCTTTCCCTGATCTTGTTTCAATGGAGAAGTTGTATCTACTTACTATCTATATCTGTATTGACTGAGATATAAACAAGATCACTTGGATAGCCTACATCTTTCCCTGGTCTTGTTTCAATGGAGAAGTTGTATCTACTTACTATCTATATCTGTATTGACTGAGATATAAACAAGATCACTTGGATAGCCTACATCTTTCCCTGGTCTAGTTTCAATGGAGAAGTTGTATCTACTTACTATCTATATCTGTATTGACTGAGATATAAACAAGATCACTTGGATAGCCTACATCTTTCCCTGGTCTTGTTTCAATGGAGAAGTTGTATCTACTTACTATCTATATCTGTATTGGCTGAGATATAAACAAGATCACTTGGATAGCCTACATCTTTCCCTGGTCTTGTTTCAATGGAGAAGTTGTATCTACTTACTATCTATATCTGTAATGGCTGAGATATAAACAAGATCACTTGGATAGCCTACATCTTTGTCTGGTCTTGTTTCAATGGAGAAGTTATATCTACTTACTATCTATATCTGTATTGGCTGAGATATAAACAAGATCACTTGGATAGCCTACATCTTTCCCTGATCTTGTTTCAATGGAGAAGTTGTATCTACTTACTATCTATATCTGTATTGGCTGAGATATAAACAAGATCACTTGGATAGCCTACATCTTTCCCTGGTCTTGTTTCAATGCAGAAGTTGTATCTACTTACTATCTATATCTGTATTGGCTGAGATATAAACAAGATCACTTAGATAGCCTACATCTTTCCCTGGTCTTGTTTCAATGGAGAAGTTGTATCTACTTACTATCTATATCTGTATTGACTGAGATATAAACAAGATCACTTGGATAGCCTACATCTTTCCCTGGTCTTGTTTCAATGGAGAAGTTGTATCTACTTACTATCTATATCTGTATTGACTGAGATATAAACAAGATCACTTGGATAGCCTACATCTTTCCCTGGTCTTGTTTCAATGGAGAAGTTGTATCTACTTACTATCTATATCTGTATTGACTGAGATATAAACAAGATCACTTGGATAGCCTACATCTTTCCCTGGTCTTGTTTCAATGGAAAAGTTGTATCTACTTACTATCTATATCTGTATTGACTGAGATATAAACAAGATCACTTGGATAGCCTACATCTTTCCCTGATCTTGTTTCAATGGAGAAGTTGTATCTACTTACTATCTATATCTGTATTGACTGAGATATAAACAAGATCACTTGGATAGCCTACATCTTTCCCTGGTCTTGTTTCAATGGAGAAGTTGTATCTACTTACTATCTATATCTGTATTGACTGAGATATAAACAAGATCACTTGGATAGCCTACATCTTTCCCTGGTCTTGTTTCAATGCAGAAGTTGTATCTACTTACTATCTATATCTGTATTGACTGAGATATAAACAAGATCACTTGGATAGTCACATCTTTCCCTGGTCTTGTTTCAATGGAGAAGTTATATCTACTTACTATCTATATCTGTATTGACTGAGATATAAACAAGATCACTTGGATAGCCTACATCTTTCCCTGGTCTTGTTTCAATGAAGAAGTTGTATCTACTTACTATCTATATCTGTATTGGCTGAGATATAAACAAGATCACTTGGATAGCCTACATCTTTCCCTGGTCTTGTTTCAATGGAAAAGTTGTATCTACTTACTATCTATATCTGTATTGACTGAGATATAAACAAGATCACTTGGATAGCCTACATCTTTCCCTGATCTTGTTTCAATGGAGAAGTTGTATCTACTTACTATCTATATCTGTATTGACTGAGATATAAACAAGATCACTTGGATAGCCTACATCTTTCCCTGGTCTTGTTTCAATGGAGAAGTTGTATCTACTTACTATCTATATCTGTATTGGCTGAGATATAAACAAGATCACTTGGATAGCCTACATCTTTCCCTGGTCTTGTTTCAATGGAGAAGTTGTATCTACTTACTATCTATATCTGTATTGACTGAGATATAAACAAGATCACTTGGATAGCCTACATCTTTCCCTGGTCTTGTTTCAATGGAGAAGTTGTATCTACTTACTATCTATATCTGTATTGACTGAGATATAAACAAGATCACTTGGATAGCCTACATCTTTCCCTGGTCTTGTTTCAATGGAGAAGTTGTCTCTACTTACTATCTATATCTGTATTGGCTGAGATATAAACAAGATCACTTGGATAGCCTACATCTTTCCCTGGTCTTGTTTCAATGGAAAAGTTGTATCTACTTACTATCTATATCTGTATTGACTGAGATATAAACAAGATCACTTGGATAGCCTACATCTTTCCCTGGTCTTGTTTCAATGGAGAAGTTGTCTCTACTTACTATCTATATCTGTATTGGCTGAGATATAAACAAGATCACTTGGATAGCCTACATCTTTCCCTGGTCTTGTTTCAATGGAGAAGTTGTATCTACTTACTATCTATATCTGTATTGACTGAGATATAAACAAGATCACTTGGATAGCCTAAATCTTTCCCTGGTCTTGTTTCAATGGAGAAGTTGTATCTACTTACTATCTATATCTGTATTGACTGAGATATAAACAAGATCACTTGGATAGCCTACATCTTTCACTGGTCTTGTTTCAATGGAGAAGTTGTATCTACTTACTATCTATATCTGTATTGGCTGAGATATAAACAAGATCACTTGGATAGCCTACATCTTTCCCTGGTCTTGTTTCAATGGAGAAGTTGTATCTACTTACTATCTATATCTGTATTGACTGAGATATAAACAAGATCACTTGGATAGCCTACATCTTTCCCTGGTCTTGTTTCAATGGAGAAGTTGTATCTACTTACTATCTATATCTGTAATGGCTGAGATATAAACAAGATCACTTGGATAGCCTACATCTTTCCCTGGTCTTGTTTCAATGGAGAAGTTGTATCTACTTACTATCTATATCTGTAATCGCTGAGATATAAACAAGATCACTTGGATAGCCTACATCTTTCCCTGGTCTTGTTTCAATGGAGAAGTTGTATCTACTTACTATCTATATCTGTATTGACTGAGATATAAACAAGATCACTTGGATAGCCTACATCTTTCCCTGGTCTTGTTTCAATGGAGAAGTTGTATCTACTTACTATCTATATCTGTATTGACTGAGATATAAACAAGATCACTTGGATAGCCTAAATCTTTCCCTGGTCTTGTTTCAATGGAGAAGTTGTCTCTACTTACGATCTATATCTGTATTGACTGAGATATAAACAAGATCACTTGGATAGCCTACACCTTTCCCTGGTCTTGTTTCAATGGAGAAGTTGTATCTACTTACTATCTATATCTGTATTGGCTGAGATATAAACAAGATCACTTGGATAGCCTACATCTTTCACTGGTCTTGTTTCAATGGAGAAGTTGTATCTACTTACTATCTATATCTGTATTGGCTGAGATATAAACAAGATCACTTGGATAGCCTACATCTTTCCCTGGTCTTGTTTCAATGGAGAAGTTGTATCTACTTACTATCTATATCTGTATTGACTGAGATATAAACAAGATCACTTGGATAGCCTACATCTTTCCCTGGTCTTGTTTCAATGGAGAAGTTGTATCTACTTACTATCTATATCTGTAATGGCTGAGATATAAACAAGATCACTTGGATAGCCTACATCTTTCCCTGGTCTTGTTTCAATGGAGAAGTTGTATCTACTTACTATCTATATCTGTATTGGCTGAGATATAAACAAGATCACTTGGATAGCCTACATCTTTCCCTGGTCTTGTTTCAATGGAGAAGTTGTATCTACTTACTATCTATATCTGTATTGGCTGAGATATAAACAAGATCACTTGGATAGCCTACATCTTTCCCTGGTCTTGTTTCAATGGAGAAGTTGTATCTACTTACTATCTATATCTGTAATGGCTGAGATATAAACAAGATCACTTGGATAGCCTACATCTTTCCCTGGTCTTGTTTCAATGGAGAAATTATATCTCTTGTAAGGCTTCAACTCACATACTGTTATATTTGTAGCCGGTGTTTCTTCCACCTATAAATCATACAAATAAAGAAAGAATTGTCTTAGATTGTTGTTCCTTCAAATACTACAGTATAATTCTAGAAAATTGGTCATTATGTACCCTATTTTGATTTCTGTTACAGATATTTGAAAAAATTATAACTGCTGAGACAAAAATTGCAAATGAGAGAGAAGCATGAAAAATAAATGGAGAATGTGTTTGTGGGACACAGATATGCCACTGCTGCATATCACATTAAGTTATAAAGGGACATAAATGAAGAATGGTAAAAGTGGCGCTACCAAGATTTGTACTTGATCTGAGTTTTGTGGTATTAAGTATTGTGTTCAGAAAAATTGGTTCAAGCAAACGAACAATTCAGCATTTTTTTCTATTTGTAAAGGAGCATAATTCTAGAACAGTTAAAGTGATGACACCAAAAGTAAAACTTGATTTGTGTTTTGTGGTATAAAGCATTGTGTATAAGTTTCATAACATTTGATTTGTGTTGAGTGGTATAAAGCATTGTGTACAAGTTTTTCAACATTTGGTTGAGGCGAAATAAAGTTAGAGATAGGAAACCAACTTTGGGAAGTAAGTACAGAGGTAAAACTTTATGCGCCCTCAGATTTGGCGGGGGCATAAAAATCATCAAGATTGACAGAAAGTAATGATAAAAAATGGCTTCATCTAGATCTTAATGACTCATAAACATATACATCTTAAAACAATTCCCTTTTTTGTGTTCTTTCTTAAATTATTGCTGATTATCATTTGGTTTATTCACACAAGAGTATATGTCAGTAGAAAAGCAAAATCTGAAACCAAGTTCATATAAATAGAAAAGAAGGGAAATTTGCTTCAGCTGGAGTACATGAATCAATTTTATAATAAAGAAAAAAACATAAAAAGAAAACCAGTTCTTGAGGTTTTAACAAAGGGAAAATAAAAACACTGTAAAAATACACTACTAAACAGTATACTTAATGGCTATTATTTATTTTGAATTATTGAACCTAAAATTATTTTTGGACTCTTCACATTGAAAAACATGTGAAGTCAAAAATTATTGCCATTCATTATAAATAAATTTCTATAAAAAAAAAGACTTGAAGAACTTTTATATTATTTATATTGACAATAACAACATAAACACATGTTGGCATATGAATACACAACATCAGAGTGGGTGTGTAGCTGTAAAAATTGACAACATTGAAAATACAAGTCATACTTTCAACCAATCAGACCACAGTAAAACACCAAATTTATTTATATATTGCTGATGAATTCACCTGTGCTTCATCCCAGTTAGAATCATTTGTAGTAGCTCTAACAGTGAATAGTTTACTTCTGTCCCGCTTCAGATGATCCCAGTTCAGTGAAATACAGGTGCTTGTTACTGAAGACACTGTTACATTGTGTACTTTATCAGGTCTCACTGAAAATCACAATTAAAATCACAATAAAATCACAATTAAAATGGTTAGTATCTGATATTCCCGGTTTTAAACATATATACTGAATGTTTTATTTGTGCTACACCTTCTTCCATATACTGAACCATTTATAATGAATGAACAAAATTAGCGCCCCAAAAAATGTGGGTTTGAAATTAAACTGTTAACATAATTGACCTATTGTGATAAATGCAAAAGAATAAATGCTTAAAAAAACTTATTTTGCACAAAAAATGGTTTTATAATTATTACTATTTAATGTTTTAAGATAATGACTCATGCAAAGCTTTTTTAATAATAAGCAGGCATTTATAAATACATTGCATGTTTCACATTTGATTATATGAAGCATGAAACACAACTAACAAAAGCATCTTTTTTGTGGTCCCTGCTGCAGCAAACATTTAATTCTTTCCATGAGCAATACAACTCAAAAACATTGGTTCTTTAATTTTTTTTCATTAAAATTCAGCGAGAACTGTAGGCATAATGCAATTTTTTCACCATGGATAAGTAATTGTTGATTATTTTGGAATATTTAATTTGTCCTACATGTAGTTTCAGAAATTGCTGATATAAACCTTTAAATAAATGTTTGTAAACATGACATGCAATGTAGGCTTGAAAACACTTACAATGCAAGATTCCATAAAGCTCTTAACTTGATTAAAAGTGATTTTGAAATTATAAGAAACCTTGCTGATAAATACTTGATTGATAAACAAATAATTAGAAAAAAGGGTGCTTGGGAGTGGTAAAAAGACCAGTTGAGGGAATAAACACATGTGAGTGCTTAAAAGGCCATTTAAGGAATGGATGCATGAGAGTGCTGAAATGATCAATTGAAGGAATGGACAGATGAGAGTGCTAAGAAACCCAGTTTGAGGAATGGGTGCAAACCCTGATATTTTCTACATCTGTATACCCAAGCTCCACTTTATGTGTGTGTGGGGAGGGGGAGGGGAGGAGGGATAGAAATATTCATACTTTTAAAACAAACCTTATTGACCAGTTTCTGTTAACGGATTATAAACTGAGCAATTGAATTCAAGTATTTCCATGTTCTATGAAAAAAATGAAGTAGGGATGGATCTATAATTATCAAATTGGACATTGACCGTTTTGTTTTAGATTTGAAACCACGTGTTTAACCAGTTCAAATTAATGTAAGAGATGAAGGTTATGCACTTAAATCAAACTGTTTCACCTGACCTATTTCAGGTTTAATAATTTCTTATATAGCACTTGATAAATTATAAATTAAACTACTCAGTTGCAAGAAATCTGGTAAATAAGTTGATGAATGTGTCCCAAGAACACAAGTGCCCCCTCCGCACTATCATTTTCTATGTTCAGTGGACCTTTAAATTTGGGAAAAAACTCTAATTTGGCATTTAAATTAGAAAGATCATATCATAGGAAACATGTGTACTAAGTTTAAAGTTCTAGTTTTGACTTCAAATTCATCAAAAACTACCTCAACCATAAACTTTAACCTGCAGCGGGACAGACAGACAGACAGACAGACAGACAGACAGACAGACAGACAGACAGACAGACAGACCAGACAGACAGACAGACAGACAGACAGACAGACAGACAGACAGACAGACAGACAGACAGACAGACAGACAGACAGACAGACAGACAGACAGACAGACAGACAGACAGACAGACAGACAGACAGACAGACAGACAGACAGACAGACAGACAGACAGACAGACAGACAGACAGACAGACAGACAGACAGACAGACAGACAGACAGACAGACAGACAGACAAACAAACAGACACACAAAAGACCAACAAACAGATGCAGAGACCAGAAAACAGAATGCTCCTCTACTATTGTAGGTGGCTATTGTAGGTGGGGCATAAAAAAGGCATTTCAAATGCTCCAATTATGACTCAAACTTATTAAATCAAATCAAACGATGTTTACCAGTGTACAAATAGGGATGTCTACATGATGTATAAAATCTACCTACATTTTTACTGAAATAAAAACTTCAATCTGATAATGTGCATTCATTTTGACAATGTGCAAAAAAAATAAGTGCATGCAAAACATACAAATTAGAAATACTATTCTAAAGCTGTGATAATGCTTCATAAAACATCAATGCTTAAGAACAAAGCAAGCTTCAAATATTTCTTTCCAACATAATTGTGATTATGTTGCTAGACAAAACTAGAGGCTCTAAAGAGCCTGTCTGGCTCACCTTGGACTATGTGAATATTTAACAAAGGACACAGATGGATTCATGACGAAAATGGTTTTTGGTGATGGTGATGTGTTTGTAGATCTCACTTTACTGAATATTCTTGCTGCTTACAATTATCTCTATCTATAATAAACTTGACCCAGTAGTTACAGTGTCAGTGGAAAAAGTTAGTAAAAATTTACAAATTTTATGAAAATTGTTAAAAATTTACTATAAAGGGCAATAGCTCCATAAGGGGTCAACTGACCATTTTGGTCATGTTGACTTATTTGTGAATCTTACTTTGCTGAACATTTTTGCTGTGTACAGTTTATCTCTATCTATAATTATATTCAAGATAATAACCAAAAACAGCAAAATTTCCTTAAAATTACCAATTCAGGGGCAGCAACCTAACAACAGGTTGTCCGATTTATCTGAGAAGATAGATCTGAACGATTAACAATTTTACTCCATGTCAGATTTGCTCTAAATTCTTTGGATTTTGAGATATAACCAAAAATCAAAGAGCTGATAGCTCTGAAGTGGAAGAAGGTGAATAAAAAGTAACTTGAATTACCATAAAAGCAGCCCCACTTACCCAGGCTGCTTTGTTCCATTATTGTTAAAATGTATTTTTTTCTTCAAACAAGAAAAGGTCATAAGTACATGGATTTCCCATCCGTACAATCATTTTCTATGTTCAGTTGACTATGAAAATTAGGTAAAATCTTTAATTTGGCAGTAAAATTAAGAAGATCATATCAAGAGGAACACATGTGTACTAAGTTTCAAGTTGATTGGATTTCAACTTCATCAAAAACTACCTCGACCATAAACTTTATAACCAGAAGCAGGACAGACGGACAGACTAGAAAACATATTGCCCATAAATGGAGCATAAAAATAGTAAGACTTGTTACATACCCGCCAACTTTTGAAAGTTCCCATATGGGTTTTTAAAGGTTACCATTTTTAGCGACGTATTTTGCAAGATCTGGATTGTCTAGAAAAAGTGTCATATTTGTATAATGAACTTACATGCCTTTTCCTTAAGTCTGTTTGCATGATTCTACTTATATATTAAATCGGTAGAAAAAATATACATGAAGCTAGGAGACCAGGGTTTATTTTCCAGATTAAGAATATTAGATGCTTGTTGAAATTTCCAATTTTGAATAATGCACAAAGATGGACCTTTAACAGGTTGGGAACAACACTCCAAATGAGGGTAACCTAACTGGAAGATCATCACAACCCACTGTAAAAAAATGAGCACAAAAAAAGTCATTTATATTCATATTATTTGATGAAACTTTTCCCCAAGAACTATGCATCTATTAAGTACTGAATGGTCAAAACATCATGTTTTTTATCGACATAAATTTTGTCGTAAATGTGACCAAATGATGTAGAAATTGTGTTTTTTCTTCAAATTTCCATCAAATTGTAATGTTTATAGTTCCCTTATTGACTCTCTATTTGAATAAAATAAAATAATAAGAAGAATCTGTTTCTTGTTTTGTTTTGTTTTTGACAAATGATTGTTCACTGCTTGCAAATAAATCATTATATTTATATATCTTATCTGTATATATTTTTGTTCATGTCTCCATCTCCTTATCATTTGTAAATGTTTAGACAAATAAGAAAGAAATAAGCTCCACATGTATATTTGCAACATCGTAAATTAATTAAAAAAATAACACACACTAACACTAGTACTGCATGGATTTTAAGCATTATGAAGGTCATATTTGTAGAAAGCTTAAAAAGACTTAAAAACAATGTAAAATATCTTGCTATTTCTTAGCTTACACAATAAAATCTAATATATACTATCATTTACAAATTTAAATTTCAAGATTTTACTAGGAATTATTCTATATATCTGACTACTAGACCTTTTATTAGTCTTTTTTTTTTTTTTATCTTTAAACCTTTTATTAGTCTAGTTGTACATATTGTATGTTAACATCTAATCCATAAGAAACAAATTTATCATATAAACTTCAATGTAATCCTTGAAAGGAGGTCTAGATTGCTAAAATAATTTATAAATTTTATTTTTTTTATTTGTCCAAAATCATTTAAATTCATTTAATCAACATCATTTTATGATTATTTAATTAAAATATTAATCATTTATAGTCTTTTTACAATTTACACTTTTAAAAGCAAAATAACTGAAAACAGGCTAAAACAAAGGGAAGTAACAAAAAAGTATTTCAATATTCCCAATACACATCGTTTTGATAACACAACGGCAGTTAGCCGGAGGTAAACATTGTGATTACCAGTATGCTTGACACCCAAGCTGTCAAGTGAAGCCATATAATTATACATCTTCTTTGATGTTCAGGTAAAATTTAACACAGGTGTCAATTACACCCGTACAGAAGTAAGAAATGATCAAATATGGCGTCTGAAAATTTTCATTCATGAAATATTTCATACACGGGAGTTTTTTCTCCTAAACGGGAGGACGGGAGGAGACCCCTGAAAACGGGAGTTTTGTAACTTCAAGGGCGAACTTGTAAACAGGGCGAGTTGTCCCAATACCAAATTCACGCATGCGTAATACAAATATCTACAGTTAAAACATCCTGTTACAAGTAAACAAATAACGTTCATGTGGATGAGATGAAATCTAATAATTTACATAAATAAAAGATTCATATTTACGATAGTGATTGTTTTACAATCATGATTTACAAATTAAATGATTCAGATGCCTAATCATGAGTAAAAATCGGTGTAAGGAATCTAAGTTGTTTTGAAATTGTAATACACGAAATGAATGCGGAATACAGAGACTCAATGCCAAGGGTCGGCCCCTTAAGTCTTCTGACAGAAGACTTGACGTCTTCTTCCACTAAAAACTGCATTTTACTCCTATGTTCTATTTTAAGCCATGGTGGCCTTCTTGGTTGGTTGGCCAGGTTACCACACAATTTTTTTAAAACTTAATACCCAATGATGATTGTGGTCAAGTTTGGTTTAATTTGGCCTAGTAGTTTCAGAGAGGAAGATTTTAGTAAAAGTTAATGTCAACGGTCGACAGATGCCAGACGCCTGGACGCCAGATACAAAGTGATCAGATAAGCTCACTTGGCCCTTTGGGCTAGGTGAGCTAAAAAGGACAAGTTAACATATTGGAATTTAAAAACCTGTCAATGGTATTTTTCAGCTTTGTTGTATTGGTGGATTGCTATATTATTGACATATACACACCATCCCCAATCATACATAAGCAAAACTCTCAAGTTAAACTTTGAATGAGTCTATCAAAGATAGTTGATTCTTTAGTGTGTGTACATTTACAAAATTAATCACTGAAAGATAACAATAACAAAGTTTAATTATTTAAATCAAATCAAAATGAAATTTTATTGCTCAATTCAGACACTCTTTCATATTTCAGAAAGACTAGTTATAAACATGATAAAGTTCTCATATTTAAATTTAGGGATCACAAATTAAAGAGAATTTTATTTCTAATTTGGTCTGTATTCAATTTGAAGTAAATTTCCAGCTATCATTTGATCTCTGACATCCTTTTATTCAAGAGAATTATTTTATGTATCAGGATTAAAACACTTCAAACACTTAGTAATAAATTAAAGTCAAGTGACTTTGTAATTGGATTGTTTTTAAATAAGTCTTCCTAATTCTTCTGTACTAAACAAAACACACAAATGTCATGTGAGAAGAAGTTTGGATATATGTGATCTCTCCCATTTCTAATCCAGTATTGGGTATCAGAAATACTTCATAGTGTCTTTCGACCAATGACTTATAAATAATGGGCCTAATTTCCTTTCTAATTATAATTAAGCGCACAATTGGCCTGCTTTCCTTTCTTAATTATAATTAGGCACTTGTTAATGTTTTATTTAAAAAAAACAAAAAAACTTTTTGTCCAAAGGTAGGACACAATGGTCTCTTTCACTATTATATGTCATAGTTCATTGAACTCGGAAATCAGTGTAGAATTGTAATAAGACATATTATTCTTAAAGTTCACCTACAATGAGAATCAATCTTCATTGAATCTATTGATCTAATGAGTTAAGACCTTTTCAACTGTTACACCACTGTCCCAGGTTAGGGGGAGGGCTTGGAACGAGTATTTTTTTTAACCTACCCACATGTTAGGGGGAGGGCTTGGAACGAGTATGTTTTTTAACCTACCCACATGTTAGGGGTAGGGCTTGGAACGAGTATTTTTTTTAACCTCCCCACATTGTGTATGTATGTTCCTGTCCCAGGTCAAGAGCCTGTAATTCAGTGGTTGTACATTTTTCCTGTATGTCACTTTGTTTTTTTTTTAGCTTTTTTTGTACAGAAGTCAGGCTTTTAGTTTTCTTGTTAGGACTGTTTTAAATTTGTCTTTTCATGGCCTTTATTGTGATATGGTTTACATTCATTGTTGAAGGCCTTATAGTAATCAATAGTTGTTTTAACTTCTATGTCATTTGGTCTCTGGTGGCCAGTTGTCTCATTGGCAATCATACAACATCTTGATTTGAAAACAACTTCATAGTAAACTAACAGAACTACAAACTTTGACCTGGTACAGGATAGACTCATAGACCAGAATATATATAAAGGTTTCTCTAATTCTATGGAAAATTATCCCTTTTCGAACCCATTGTATAAAAAAATTTAATCAACGTGTGGTTGCTGGTGATCTCAAAAGATCATTGGATGATTTTAAGGGTCATGACCTTTTTAGCTGACTGGATGAATCAAAATATGATAACAGGTGTTAATGAAATTGACAACTTCGTGCAATGTGAAAGGCACTCGAAGGGGGATTTTCAGTTAACAAAAAAAGAAAATGTCTTTTAATCATTAGAGAAACAGATTCTTACATAGTTACTCGTGGATTATCGGAATTATCCAATCTCGATAGTTAAATTATAAATTTTAAAGTCCTAGCCGAGGCGGCTCGGACTTTAAAATTGATAATTTAACTATCTTGATTGGATAAATCCGATAATCCACTGGTATCAATGTAAGAATCTATATGTCTACAACTGTAGACAGGACATACAAAGTGTACCTCATGTAATATCTTGTTGATTTTTAGAAGCAATGACCTCTTAACTACAAAATTGTGAGGATTCTTCCCTTTTTATATCTTCAATGTATAAAAGTTTCATTTTAAATCAACATAAGAAACTTAAGTTACTATCAAGATTAAAAACATTGTCAAAAGTTTCCTCATGTAAAAATAGTGACAGTGGACAAATGAACAGAACTCTGCCCCTTCCACAGTTTTCAAACTGTACAAGTTGCCTATCAGTTAATCACTGGGAACTCCAGTTACCTTCCTGACCCAACCATGTCTGTTACAGGGTTGGACAAATGTATGAATAAACAGACAAGGTGAGGTATATGTCATGGACCTCTTTTATGGGGAGAATACAAATTGCATATGACATGTCCTGATCCAATAATAGGTGAGAGTGTATCACTGAAAATGGCTAATACATTTTGTACTGTAAACCAATTAATTTTGGCAAGCACTATATATTCCTGTAAAGCTTTGACCTTTTCTATAAAATTACGATTTTTTTCTCTAAAAATACATCAAGAAAATGTTAAAACATGAACTTTAATCGCTGCGAAGGGAGCAAAACTAAAAAAAAAGTATCTTCAAAATTAAGTTAGTTTACAGTATACCATTGATAAGTAGCACACTACAGTCTAATCAAGGATTGATCTTATCCACTATACGTTTTGTTACAGTAAAGACTCCTAACAGATCAGGAAGGAAATCTGCATGGCTCTAGATATACAGATTGTACATGTACATATTCATTTTTTCTGTATAAGTATTTTTGTTATAAGTATTCTATAAAACTCTAGCATTGAAAATCAAAATGTCTTGGGAAACACCGGTCTACATTGGCTTAAGTTTGTCTGAATTTTAAGCTACATTACATAAGTGGTTTATTGTTGCTAGTTTCACCAAAGAAAAGTTTCATCAAGGAAAACTAAAAACAAACAAAATTTCCTTTCATGAATATTCAAAGATGAATAGAACCATGGAGACTAAAAACACAAATATGAAATCTCACTAACAGGCTAAAGATTTGAAATCATAAAAAGTAAAAACATGTTTCTAATTTACTATGCAAGAGAAGCAGCAATAAATACTATCCTACATATCATGCTGGCTATAAATATGCAAAAAATATAAGAACAAGCTGATATAAACACATGCTGCGATAAATTTTTACCATTTTCTTTTTGAATGATGATTAAATTTTCGGTTTGCTTGGAAACAGGAACTTCGGTACAACATGTATTTGTAACATTAACAGTGAAGTTAAGAAAACTTCTGTCAAAGGTTACATGGTCAGTATGGTTCCATTTGTGGTTACAAATTAAATTATTATTTTGATCTCTATCACAAGCAGATTTGTATTGTCCAGTAATATCGCCACTCTTCCTATAAGAAAAATAAAGTATACCAGTGTCCTCATATGTACCTGTGTGTAGAAATACTATTTCTATCAATAAATTCATCATAGATTTATCATGTAAGCCAGATGCATGTCAAAGACTCAATAACACTCAAATAAAAAAAAAATCAATCACTAAATTTTGTTTGGTTAGGGGGGGTAATAGTTTTAACTTGATGTTTTGGCGTATCACAAGCTAAAACGTCAAGACTGCATGACTACCATGAAATACTATAATTAGACTTGATATTTAGGTGTATCGCAAGCCAAAGATCAAGACTGCATGACAACCATGAATTATTATTTCATGACTTGATATTCAGGTGTACCATAAGCCTGAGATCAAGACTGCATGACTACTAGGAAGTACTATTTCAAGACTTGATATTTAGGTGTATCATAAGCCAAATATCAAGATCACATGACTACCATGACATACTATTCCAAGACTTGGTATTTTGGTGTATCATAAGCCAAAGATCAAGACTAAATGATTACCATGTACTTCTTAAATTATCAAAACACCCTTTATCCAATGCTAAAGCCCAAATATGGTTATACAATTAGGTCACATGATTACTGTATAATGTGGAAAAGTTTACCCTAACATGTAAAGAAAGTTTACTGTAACATGAACATTAGCTAAATATAGATAACTGTAACCATGGAAAATCCCACAAAAAGGATAATTGAACCTTTTTAGATATCAACAAGATACATAGTTATCCACTGGATATAAACTTTGATCCGCCGGTTAAATCTCAACTCCTGTTAACTCAACTGCCAGTTGAATCTGAACTGGTGGTTAACTCGAACGCCGGTTAACTCAACTGCCGGTTACCATATCTATATAAATAGGGTGCAAACATTAATGAAGGTCCTTTTTGGACCGAAACCGGTCAGGCTATAAAACATCACCAGGCGCTGTTAATTATGTGTATTGGTATATATATACTATATTTTAATGCTTTTTCATTTTTATATTTACTCTATAATTTCAACCAGATAAATTGTTCATACTTATGATAAATAAAATATTAGAAATTTATCTATTAAAACATAACTATATAAATGCCCAGGTTGAACAAATTGTATAGATGTACCCAAATAAGTCAAAATCACAACATAGACAGCAAACCCAAAATAAAAACATTGAATGACAATGAAATTTTAATCTCAGCATTTCAAAAAACCCAAATCAATGTTTAATGTTTTCATTTTTGATTTAATGAATTATCTCAAAACTATGTTGTATAATCATTATATAAAAACTTTCTTTTCAAATTAGATCTTTTTTTATTTTTATACTATTTATTTATCCAAATGAAACATTCTATTTTTGAAAATAAGAGTGCACACACTGAAATGTCTGGCCTTCTTTACTAATCATTGATATTGTTTTGATAGTCCTAGATATAAAGCTTTATTAAAAATGTCACATAAACTTAACATAAACCAAGAAAACTAAACATTAACCTTTGAACCATGAAAATAAGGTCATGGTCAGATGAACCGTGCCAATCAGGCATGTACAGCTAACAATTCTTCCATACAGCAAATATAGTTGGCCTACTGCTTATAGTTCAAGAAAAACAGACCAAAACACAAAAAGTTAGCACTGAGTATTGAACCGTGAAAATGAGGTCAAGGTCAAATAAAACCTGTGCGACTGACATAAAGATTTTAAAATATTTCCATACACCAAATATAGTTGACCTATTGCATATAGTAAAAAAAAGATCAAAACTCAAAAACTTAACTTTGACCACTGAGCCATGAATATGAGGTCAAGGTCAGATGACACCTGCCAGCTAGACATGTACACCTTATAATCATTCAATACACCAAATATAGTAGACCTATTGCATTCAGTATAAGAAAAACAAACCAAAACTCAAAAACTTAACTATAACCACTGAACCATGAAAATGAGGTCAAGGTCAGATGACACCTGCCAGTTGGACATGTTCACCTTACAGTGTTTCCATACAATGGATATACTAGACCTATTGCTTATAGTATCTGAGATATGGACCTGACCACCAAAACTAAGCCTTGTTCAATGATCCATGAAATGAGGTCGAGGTCAAGTGAAAACTGTCTGTCGGCAAAAGGACCTTGCAAGGTACGCACATAATAAATATAGTTATCTTATTACTTATGATAAGAGAGAATTTAACATTACAAAAACTTTAAACTTTCTTTTTTTTCAAGTAGTCACTGAACCATAAAAATGAGGTCAAGGACATTGGACATGTGACTGACTGAAACTTTATAACATGAGGCCTCTAAATACAAAGTATGGAGCATCAAGGTCTTCCACCTTCTAAAATATCAAGCTTTTAAGAAGTTAGCTAATACAGCCGCCGTAGCCACTGTAACTTTATAACATATAGCCACCACCCCCAGATCACTATCCCTATGTCGAGCTTTCTGCAGCTAAAGTCGCAAGCTTGACAAAAATGAAATATGGTTTGTGGCACATTTAGGAAAATTGTTTGGTGTAAATGAAATACCATTTGGTACAAAAGCAAAGCATCGTAACAATGGACATATGTAAAAGATTATTTATTATGATAAAAGGAAATGCTGAAAACAAATAAGGCTATAAAAGTTTTTAAAATACAAGATTTAATCTTATTTTAAAAAACGATTAAAAAGGTTGATTTTTAATGACCATGACTACCCATGAGGTTGTTGCACTGTCTGCATTTTGGAAAACAATTAAATAATACTAACATCATACAAATATCTAAAAGTAACAGTATATGCAATATATATGACTCATAATTTTTTTCCTGTGAAATCATAGAAGTGCAACTAGTTCAGCATGTCAAAAAAATATTCCAGTTCTGTATAGCTCATATATAGTAGTGCTAAGTATCAACCAGAGCTCCAGATAAGCTGCGTATTTGTGTGATCACGCAATACAAATAATAAAAAAAAACCAATGCAATTGCCCATTGCAGGGTTCAATAACCCAATGAACTCAAAGGACAACCCAATTATATGCCAAAACCGTGAGTTCTCAACCCTTTTATTGGCTACCGTTTGCATAATTTACCCTTATCTGTTTACAGTCGTCGCGTAAATCTTTTTTTATAATATTTATAATTGGAAATTTCGTTTCGTTCTAAAAATAGATCCCTGCATCAAGTATCTGAAATGGTTCCCTGTTGGAGTTTTTCGTTGCTCAATAGGTACATGTGTTTTTGAAAACATTTCGATCTTCTCGGCGTTTATCCAATTAGCGTGTGTCATGTAGTCATATTTTTTCACATTGCTCGGGATTTATCATAGCATACATTGAATCAAAACGAAAGTGAATGTCCGGTAAAAATATTGAATAGAAGCATGTTTTCTGCTTCTTTTGAAAAGCTGAGGGAAAGTTATGATGATTTTCTCCATAAATTCATTCTTATGTATTCATTTTTTCATCACTTTTATATACAGACTATTTTTGGGCAAACAACAATTATTGTCATAATAGCATTGTTATATAACTGAAAAATTTAGTACAAATTAAGGTACAAAATGTGTGCAGTCTTAAGAAAAAAGACCCTTGATATACTTACAGGAGCAGGGAAACTGAAATAGTTTTTGTGTTGTTATATTTAACTCCAAGGTTCCAGGTACATATCATTCCTTCGTCCCAGTTATATATGATACAACTAAAATTCTTAATAGGAGATGGAAGGTCTGAAAATACAACAGAATGAGTAAAAACAACTAATCTCTTAGTATTGTGCTTATTGCCCTATGTGCCAAAAGGCATAATAAGGACTCAGTAAGTGAATATTGTGCTTATTGACATGTATAAGAGCAAATTAAAATGTTCTTTTTCAATTGATTTAAGTAGGTTTTAGCGTGCAGATAGTTTTTTTCAATTGAATTGTTGCATATTTTTTTGGTTAAGGTTTTTTAAAGCTGACAAAATGGTATAGATTTTTCTCATAGTTGAATCCCTATAATCAAAATTGAAAATGGAAATGGGGAATGTGTCAAAGGGACAACAATAAGACCATAGAAAAAACAACAGCAGAAGGTCATCAACAGGTCTTCAATGTAGTGAGAAATTCCCACACCCGGATTTGCTTACATGCATCTCATTTAAACTTTAATGGATAGTAGTCTCACTGGGAATCATGCCACATGTTCTTATATTATATCAAAGCAGGACTCTTCCTGACAGATAAAAGTTTCCAGTTCTATCAGGTTGTATGCAGACTTTTTGCAAATCAACAAAGTCGCATATCCATGAAAAGGCAATGATTTTGGAATCCATGAAAATTGCAATTTGTACTCATGAAAAAAAATCATTTTAATTACTATAAAAAACACAAAATCCTGAGGTCCCAAATTCAAATTCTGAAATTCAAAAACAGAATTCCCAGATCCTGAAAGGGTCAATCCCGAAATTCCTCAGCTTAAAACAACAGATCCTGGAGTCCCGATAAAGGTCCTATTTCCCCTCATATAAACAATATAGCTATCAATTTACTTACAATCAACTGTAACATATGTGTAGACTACTATTTTTGCATTGTCACCTCTTCTGTACATGCAGGCAAAATAGATATTTCCAACATGTTCCATGGAATTCATATGTTTTGACAGTCTTACTGAAGAGGTATCAATAACCGTCATTTCAGTATTTGATACTTCATACTTATCATAAGTAACATATAATTCTGATGAATTCAAGCTTTTGTCCTTTAAAGTGCACGTCATATTCAAAATTTCGTCTTTGAAAATAAAAACATTACAAATATCCCAATCTGAAAAAAAATAATGTGAAAAATTAAACATAAATGTACATTTTTATGTACATGAATGTACATGAAAGTTCTGATGATTATATTCAAATTGGATCTTGTGATTTTGTAAGGTAAGAACAGCCAGAAGCATAATTACCACTCTGCCTTTGTGTCTAAAAACATTAAGTTCAACGTTAATACATGTAAGTAGTCCAGCAAATTTGAATGAAGACCCAAATTAAACTAGATTTTTTGGTGTAAAAGACTTTTTGCATACATACATTTGTACTATAAGTATTGTACTTTATTAGAGGTTTAAGGTTGCACTTTGTTAATACAGTTGTTTCACAAGCCACCCTCATTAGGGGAGATACATGATATTTATAGATATTTTGTTTTGTTCACATATTAGCTACCAGATATAATCTCTGTTTCATCTTATTATAGACATATCATGAGAATGTTACCAGTGTTGATACACATGGAAGCTACAATATTGAATTCTTAGGAAGACCCAAAGTGAAGTGAGGAGTAGTACAGATTTAAGTATAAGTTTAAAGTCTTTAGAATTTCAGGGCATGTATTAAAGGTTGATCTTTGAATAAAATAGTAGTGCATATTCCATATTAACTTTCTTTTCTAGGAAATCATTTTTTGGTGTTTAACACTTATTTTAACACAATGGCTATTTGGTGGCTGCCAAATCTCATTGGAAGAGGAAGCTGGAGTGCTAGGAGGGAACATAGGAAAAAATCATTCGCCGGCCACATGCAGGGTTCAAATTCACAACCTATAAGTGTTCACAGGCTAGTGATACAGAAGTTACTCGCCGGCCACATGCAGGGTTCAAACTCACAACCTATAAGTGTTCACAGGCTAGTGATACAGAAGTTACTCGCCGGCCACATGCAGGGTTCAAATTCACAACCTATAAGTGTTCACAGGCTAGTGATACAGAAGTTACTCGCCGGCCACATGCAGGGTTCAAACTCACAACCTATAAGTGTTCACAGGCTAGTGATACAGAAGTTCAACTACTAATAAAATTGAGAATGGAAATGGGGAATGTGCCAAAAAGACAACAACCTGCGACCAAAGAAAAAACAACAGCCCAAGGCCACCAATGGGTCTCCAACAGAGCAAGAAACTCTCGCAACCAGAGGCATACTTCTGCTGGCCCCTAAATTAAATGTATACTAGTTCATTGATAATGGACGTCATACTCAACTCCGAAATATACACAAGAAACTAAAATTTTAAATCTAACAAAGGCCAGAGGCTCCTGACTTGGGACAGACACAACAATGAGGTGGGTTTAAAACTTAGACAACTCAGTATTAACTGAAAGAAAGATGACGGTATGGTTCACTCAAATGGTGAAATAGCTCTTCTCTTGAATAAACTTTGGAAAGCTACAGAAGAGTAGCAGGTTATTGTAATTTTATTTTTAAAGACTTAATGCATAATGTCTTAATGATTAAAAGATATATTACCAGCATCACAAGAACATATGTTCATCGAACAGTAAAACGGTGTACAATCATCACAATTGTCATACTTGATCTGGTTGGTCATGTGTAACATTAACAGCACCAATATTAAGGACTTCATCCTGATGCCTCTTGATTGTTCTACAAAATATAAGAAGTCATGCAAATTATTATAACTAAATAATTAATCCCACCCAAGTTGATATCAATTCAAATTATATATGCTCAAATTGTATAATGGTGCAAGAATATGACATTTGATTCCCTTTTCTGTTCTGGTGATTCAAAATATAACTTGGTTAAAATGCAATAGAAATTAACAATTAATGGGAGCTAACTCTGTTATTTGCTATCATTCTAACCAAATGTTATCTAGCTAAAGATTTCTTGAATGACCAGAAAAGCGGAAATAAGAAAACTTGACATTAAAGACCTACTATTTCTATCTCACAATGAAGGTGAATTCACATAAGGGAGGTTAGGTAAGTGGGTTTTTTTGTCCGTCATGTAGTGGATTTTTTTTAAATTGCCCAATTCATACAATAACTGGTACTTCAGAGAAATACGTTTTATTTACTCATAGCAAGTTGATCTTATCTATCATTGTATCTGAACTTATTGCATTTAAATGAATTTCAGATACATGTAGTTTTTCTTTCTTTAAATTGTATATAATTGGTCTTTTTGTAAACAACTTAGAGATTAGGAAAGCTACATGTAGTTTATATAGTTTCAAAAACCTACAACACGGGCAATTCCTCCTGAAGAGCAAAAGTGAAAATTGTCAATTTGAAATTGATCTCTATTTTATCATTATAAACAACATATTGAAATGTGAAAAGTATTGGGCTGTGTTACATGTAGGTGAATGGTTATAAAGTTATGAATATGAATGCCTGGAGAGAGCTGGAGACCCCTGCTGAACAACCATAGGTCTTACCCTAAATTGTATCTGAAAACACTGTTAAAAATCATATGTTGGTTTATAAGACTTGGTCCAGTATCCTTATATATGATGCAGATCATGACTATTGAATTATTTAAGTTTTGTTCAGGGGCAATCATTTATTGCTGAAAGAGGGGACCAGGCAAATTTGATGTATGTTTACAACTTACATCACTTTAAGGTGGCTAGATTATTTATTTTCTTCTTAATAAGAGATCAGGCAAGCTAGTTTTAAGTCACGTTTAATAAAACTACAACAAGGGTACTTACTCCTGAACGACAAAAGTGAAAATTGACAACTTGAAATTGAATCTCTATTTTGGAGTTTTATTCTTGAAATTTTAACTTATTAATAAAAACACTTGTGTCATGTTTTGAAATAACTAATACATCACATGAAACTGATAAAATGCTCCATCAAAATGTCAAAATATTTGTCCACTTAATTCCATTTCCTATGACAGGAAATTTAAACTCAGTTAAAGAGTTTGCAGCTTTTGTACATATCCTTATCTCATGGGTTTTTGTCTAATAAAGGAATGACTTGTGACCTCACACTTTCCATTGAAAAAACATCAGTCAGAGGTACTACATTTGTACTTGTACAAGTTAATTTTATTTACTTGAAGAAGTAAAAAAAAATATACACATATAAGTTAATAATGTTTGAATAATCTCCCCTTCATTTTCTGCAAATTTTTTTTCTCACAATCCCACAAAAATCTGCAAGTTTTGAGATGTAAAATCATGCCTTTAATGATTTTTTCCAGGTTAGCTCAATTTTTTTTTATCAAAGTTCGATGTTTCATCTCATCAATTCAACAAAGAAACTGATTGAGCAAAGATCTTGTATAAGTGTAATGTACAGTCCAAGTCCAAAAATATATGCAATTTTAGAAAAATTGCATGTTTACATCATGCAAATTTGGCCAATACACATCCATACCCCTAAGGCAAGTCAAGAGATGTTACGAAAAGTGTAAATATTAATTTTTTGCACCTGGCCTAATCACTCTTTCCTTATTAAAATCAGTTGAAATAAAACATCCAAAAGTTTATTTCAGCTCTCTTCTTTCATTTCCACCCCAAAAAAGCTAAGAAATGAATGAGAAAGGGAACGAAAAAAAAATAAAGAAAAAATACACTATAATTAAAGGGATCTATATTCATGAACAAAGAAAAGCGGGGTCATTAATTGTGGTCTTGGGCCTTTTAGTAAATAAAATTCACTTGTATAAGTATCCTACAAATTTACTTATATGTGTATAGTTTTTTTTTATTTCTTCAAGTAAATAAAAATTACTTGAATAAGTAATACCCCTCATGACTGAACATGCAAAGTACACACTAAAAAATGTCCTATCATTTCAGCTAAAATCGATATAAAAAATTATTACCAAGTAACTGTATAAGCGATTTTTATAATATCTTTACCAAAAGATCAAGAAATGTCTGAAGTTTTATTGTTCATTTGGTCATAATTTTCGTGAGTTTCATTTTCATCATTTGATTGGTTAAACTAAAATTTTTATGATTTTAATTTGGTTAGAATAATAGCAAACTTTTCAAGACATTTTTCTTTGTGATCATCTTGTCAAAAAAATAAAATGAGCATGAATAATATGATAAACAAATAAACAATAAAACTTTAGACATTTCTACGTCTTTTGGTATCTATTTGAAAAAGATGGCTCATACAGTCATGACAGTTACTTGGTAATAATATTTTGAAAAATATCGATTTTAGTTGAAATGATAGGACATTTTTTGACTGGGAACTCCTTTTGTTCAATGACTGTACAAATTCATATGGTGAACGAAAACATACGATCTGACCATACAGAAGCTTTATATTAATTTACTAAATGATATGAGCAAATCAGCACTAGTACGGATAAATCGCCATGTACAATACTGATGACATTCCACTGTCGATATAAATACAGCTAACCTTGAGTTTATAAAAAGGCCAATACAGAAACAGCCTGTTATTAAATAACACTATACATAATATGTACAATACACATTATTTACACATATCCTCGTGTATTGTATTTTCGACCTACTAACATATTTTTCCGAATTTCCCTGTTATATGTTTAAACATAGACATACCTAATATTTTGAGAGTCGCTAGTATACTTGTGCATAAAATAATTGTATCGGAAATATATTTCGATCTTTAATTTTTTTTTTCATTTGAGTTCATTAGATCGATGGCACCTTTGATGACAAAAACAAGCGTCTTGTGTTTTTGACCTATTTAAAACACGGGTTAAAGTCAGAAACGACGTCGTACAAATCCGGAATTGGTTATAAATTTGATACTAAAGTTAATATCAAAGTGTTAGAGGC
This sequence comes from Mytilus trossulus, assembly GCF_036588685.1. Taxonomy (NCBI): domain Eukaryota; kingdom Metazoa; phylum Mollusca; class Bivalvia; order Mytilida; family Mytilidae; genus Mytilus; species Mytilus trossulus. The sequence goes on from NC_086373.1 coordinate 13,798,885, forward strand.
GATCAAACTTATGACCTAAAGAATTATATGGTTAAATATACAACTATAAGATATAAAATATTATTTTGGTGTCTTTTTTGGACAATTTTTACACATTTCAGAATGAGGCACTTTGAAGCCTTGTATGGTCTTGTATACATTCATGTTTTTGTTAAATACTTTGGTTAATCCACTGGTGAAGTGAGGTTGGTGAGTATTGTCTGTAATTTCCACTGACACCGTTTTTTCTGTAAATAAAATTTAACTGATATTTTATTTTTTTGGTAAAAAACTGTAAGGAGCATGCATATTTCCGTATTCAAATTAACTTTAAGTATTACAACTAACCACCTGACAGTCATGCGACTTAATGACCTTGAAGTTAACTTTGCACGCAAAAAGACCTCTGCCATAAGTTTAGAAAATTCGTTTATTTTAGACCGATTCTTTTGGAAGGTAAAACTAGCATTAGTGAAAAGGGTACAAAAATGTGATATCCAATAATAAACGTAAATACTTAATATATCCTACCGTAGTCTAAGATCGTTCATCTTGTCAGTTCGTTAGGTATTTGTGTTTGAACTTAACACACGGGGAAACTCCGCATTGATGTCACTACGGTACTTCTGGCGTAGAAAAACAGTGCAAAATACGTTTTTTCTGCACTTTTGAATAAAAAAACATTTCTAAAGGTAAGTTTTCATTGTTGTTCTCAATTATTGCCAAAAAATGCCAATTTTCTAATGCCCGTTTCAATCCCAACTTCCGAATATTTAAAAACATTCTAGAACTTCACAAAATCCCATTTCCGGCCTCCATTGCTTTGAGTACATTCCATTCAGCGTCATCAATCTTGTGGCAGGCAATATAGGTCAAGCAAAACATATTTTTAGAAATTTAGAAATGACATGCTCCTTACCTCTTTCTCGATTTTCCCGCGAAAAAAGCTCAACCAAAATGAAAGGAAAACTATATGAAAAAACGATGCCCATGCCATAATTTTGAACAGGCATATAGAGTTGGTTAATAAGAAACCATTTACATTTATTTTTCATAGAATTTTCTTTTTATTCATTATTAAAAGATCGATATTCTGACCATCATGACTGTATGTAAATATTCATACAAAATTCCCTTGATGTCAAAAGGGATGGCAAAAAAAGAGTTTTCCTGTTGAATAAAACCCAGAACTATTGCAAACTATTTTGAAGCAATATCCCAGAAAGAAATAACGTAATTGCTGTAGACTGAAAAATCCCCTAATTGAGAGTAGAGCAATTTGATTGGATATAACGAACTGACATCACGTGATTTTGACGCCATTGGAATTTTAATGTAAACAAACAAGGTCAGAAGGTTCCGTATGGGACATCATTGTACATTTAGTTACTGACAAACAATTACGAGTTATCAAGCTTGCCAATGCATGGTTATAAAAAATTAAAGCTAAGTCTACAGAAAAAAAAAGAAAAAAAAAGCCTTAGTATAACGACTTATCATTACACCTGGATAATAACTTTATTTGAAAAATCTTCACCACACGTGGTATCATTTGCTATTGTTACTAAGTATAGCAGCCGAATATGACGTCATGCGGCCATGCGCAGCATACAGGAAGTGAAAGTAGAATTAGGTCGAAAACATCAGACGGTCGAAAACACAATACAAGACGATGTAAAGCAGGATATATAAGTATGCACAGTTTTAGAGTTTTTTAAATTTGAACAAGATTTTATCCAAATTTCATAGTGAGTTTACGGCGACTGTTGTTCTACATTATCGTCACCGTGATTTGATCGCTGTTTATTCTTTTGTTGACATGTCATGGTTGAGCATGGTGACTTTGTTGTTGTTTTGATTCCATCGACATCGTTGTCAACTTTATTATCATGTTTCATTTTTGACAATGACAAGTTAGAAACCCTTTAAAATTGATCCGTCGGTTACACTCTGTTAGTTACCCACTTTCTCTTTCCTTTATAAAATCTTTAGACCATAATTTTAAGGCATAATAAATCTTTCCCTATTGTAGACTGGTTCTTTCTTTCTGACAAAATATAGATAACAATACCAACCAGTAAAAGGACAGGGAACCAGTCTACTTGTGGCAGTGCTCCATTGGTAATGTAAGAGGGGACCGAAGTATCCAATAGTAATCAATAGTCTTACGTGGTTTCGATTCGGCTTAATCCGACGTTTATATCATCTTTATATCGGTTTAAAAAACTAGATTCCCTATAGTAAATACAATGTGATTTCAAAATGAAACCTACGTATTATGACAATAAACTGCCACATCATCATGGACAACTTGAAAAAGATGAACTATCAGCTCCCATACACTACATCAAACAAGACATCATATGCATTCATGACTAGAGGTTAGAATTTATGCTCAAAGGAATAAAACCAGGAAAGCCAATGAAGAAAGATGCAATAGAATAATTCGAAGTCTTCCCAAATAACTACAGAAATGAAACAGTAGAGGCACCCGTTTTTGGGGCGGGGTATTCTTTGGAATACATGAAGATCTCATCAGTCAACTGAATTCATAATTGAACCTGCCAGACTGCGAAATTTAATTTAAAAATAGAAAAGACCTTTTCATCGCATTGATTTACATGTCTCATAGAAATATGAAATTTTTTATCCACTCTCGACGTTTAAATTTTAAGTAAAACGCTCGGCGATAGCAGTTTGTAATCCAATGAGTACTAAATATGCGATCGACATGTATAATATACTCATGTGAAGCAGAATTCATAAAGATTCTACTAAAAATAAAAATAAAAACCAACAGATCCGGCAAAGTTTTTTAATTTCTTTTCGAGATATGTATTAGGGCTCTTCACGGTTAGTTCGGCCATATTGGATAGGAGGCAGGTTTTTAGGAAAGAGGAGGAAATATAGTATAAAAGTGTGGGAAATCATATGCATGTTTCTAAGTAACTGCTCTGTATAAATGATGTGTTCCCGTATTTTCCACACTATTTGTTCCTCCATTATGAAAATCTGCCCCTATCCAATATGGCCTATCCTGGTCCCCGTGACTACGTTCCAGGTATTAGCTATTAGCATACTCTCTCACGAGTATTGGTATAAGATAAGATAAGATAAGATAATTTTATTAACCAATCATGGTGCCCAAAATTTAAGCTATACAATCAAATGAATGAATTACAAAATAAAGCACAGAAAATGATTAGAATGATTAAAGTACATTTAGATAACAAAAAACAAAAACAACACATGAATACACATTTACACTAATTAACTTGATATAAACCAAGTTATTGACAAAACATAGTTGTTATGGGTGCCACTGTGACCTGGAGAAATAACATAATTCTTTATAGTACTAGGTCTATGGGAGACAACTCCTGATCAATTTTATTTCCTATAATTATATATCAATCTATATTTTTCTTCTATTTATTTATTGATTTTTTTAAAACAACAATATTTTCTATAATTTTCTTTCGTTCTTCAAAAAGGGAGTGCAATAAATTAGATAAGTTTGAAGTTACAAACAAATCTTCAGATGAAAGAATCCAAGGGAAGCACTAATGACAGGACGATTGCCCGGATAGTGACAGGACGGTTGACAGGACGACATATAAATAGTCATAACTTTTTTGTTATCCGATAGATTTGTTTAATATTTGTAAACCTGAAAGATATTAAACTATATTTTATGAAAATTAAAAAAAAAAAGAGAGAAAATAATTATTTTTGAGCAAAAAAAGTTGACCGGACGGTATTCACACTCGCCAATATACGCTATATATATATATTCAACTGGTCGACGACAAATGTTAATATCTCTTTTGTTTTACAATATTTGTCCATGAAACTCAGGAATCTGTGAGATTTATAAATATATTATACGAAAATATAAACTTGATTGCCAAAAAACGGATTTTTCTCAAAAAAAAGTTGACCGGACGGTATTCACCCTCGCCGATATACGCTATATATATATTGAAATGGTCGACGACAAGTGTTAATATCTCTTTTGTTTTACAATATTTGTCCATGGAACTCAGGAATCTGTGAGATTTATAAATTAATTATACGAAAATATAAACTTGATTGCAAAAAAACGGGTTTTTCTCAAAAAAAAGTTGACCGGACGGTATTCACCCTCGCCTATATACGCTATATATATGTTGAAATGGTCGGCGACAAGTGTTAATATCTCTTTTGTTTTACAATATTTGTCCATGAAACTCAGGAACCTGTGAGATTGAATAATATATTACACGAAAATATAAACTTTAAAGTAAAAAAGAAAAAAAATCTGCAAAAAAAGTTGACCGGACGGTATTCACCCTGACCGATATACGCTATATATTGAAATGGTCGACGACAAGTGTTGATATCTCTTTTGTTTTACAATATTTTATCATGAAATTCAGGAATCTGTGAGAATAAAAAATATTGGATACGACAATATAAACTTTATAGTAAATAAAAATGTTTTTCTTAAAAAAAAAGTTGACCGGACGGAACAATCATTCGCCGTTATATGCCTTAAATATAATAAGTTGGTAGACACAAGTGTTTACATCTCTTTTATTTTATCAAATTTATGAAATCTGAGAGATCAATTAGTACTTTAAAATATGAAAATATAAACTTTATATCAAATATGTTAAATGTTGTTCTTCAAAAAAAAAGTTGATCTGACGGAATTAACATTCGCCGATATTATTATTTAGATATATTGAACTGATCAACACAAGTTTTAATATCTCTTCATTTTTATGATATATCTGTCCATGAAATGAATAAATTTGTGAGATTAATAAATATTTTATAAGAAAAATAAACTTTAAAGTAAAAACAATGAGCTCAACATGTTTATGTGAGCGAGTTCACCAATGTATATTAGAAGTAATATTAGAAGTAATGATTTTTAATCAAATTAATCTAATTTTGACACTTGTTGTAATCACCAATCAAGCCAAATAACACGTAAAATATATTTATTCATCTCCAATGTTGATAAATTTCAGGGACAGATATGGTAAAAAAAAATAATATTAACACTTGTGTCAATCAATTTAATATTATTAAGGCATATATCGGCGAATGTTAGTTCCGTCCGGTCAACTATTTTTTTAAGAAAAATATTTTTTTATCATAAAGTTTATATTTTCATAGCATATATTTATTTATCTCGCAAATATCTGTTTTATGAAAAAATATTGTTTATAAAAAAAAATATTTACCTTTTTTTGTCGCTCAGTTCAATATAATCAACGCGTACATCGTCGAAAGTGAATACCGTCCGGTCAACTTTTTTTGCAGATTTTTTTTCTTTTTTACTTTAAAGTTTATATTTTCGTGTAATATATTTATAAATCTCACAGATTCCTGAGTTTCATGGACAAATATTGTAAAACAAAATAGATATTAAAACTTGTCGTCGACCGTTTCAATATATATATAGCGTATATCGGCGAGGGTGAATACCGTCCGGTCAATTTTTTTTGGAGAAAAACCCGTTTTTTTGCAATCAAGTTTATATTTTCGTATAATATATTTATAAATCTCACAGATTCCTGAGTTTCATGGACAAATATTGTAAAACAAAAGAGATATTAACATTTGTCGTCGACCAGTTGAATATATATATAGCGTATATTGGCGAGTGTGAATACCGTCCGGTCAACTTTTTTTGCTCAAAAATAATTATTTTTTCTCTTTTTATTTTATTTTCATAAAATATAGTTTAATATCTTTCAGGTTTACAAATATTAAACAAATCTATCGGATAACAAAAAAGTTATGACTATTTATATGTCGTCCGGTCAACCGTCCTGTCACTATCCGGGCAATCATCCTGTCATTAGTGCAACCCAGAATCCAAACAAATTTCATTTCATCAGATAATCTTGAAAAATTTTTGAATTTGGAATTTAAATTAGATAGATGTTGAGATCGAGTATCTTTTAGAACAGGACATTTTAAAAGAAAATGTAGTTCGTCTTCAACTGCGTTCTTACATAGCTTACACTTTCTGTCTTCAGCTTTAATCCCAAAATACCTCCCTCTTTCGATTTCAAGATCATGACAGCTAGTTCTAAATTTTGTGATTATTTGCCTGTCTTTTTTTGAATTCATTTTTAAATATGGTTCAAACATAAAAATATTTTTAAATTTTCTGTAAGTTCTTAATTTATTGCCAGATTGTAAATTAGTACACTTCTCAGAATTGCTTTCTAAACTAGCTAACCAGCTTTCTTTAAATTTAATAGTTAAAGATGTTTTTACCTTTTTTAGAATATGGTTTTGTTTAAAGTTTGACTGGTTAACAAATAGATATTCTAAGTCTAGAAATTTAAATATATGTTTAATACTTCCTATCCAAGATTCCTGGTTATGTTTGTCCATAGAATGAGACAGATTTATGGCTTCCCTTAGAATAATATTTGAAGGTTCAATATCTTTCATAAGATGGATCCAATATTTTATCATATTCATTATTACATAATATAGTGTAGGGAGTGAACCTAGTTCTCCTCTACATGCCATATTTGATGTTTTTATGTTAACTCCAAGTGAAAATTTACAAAGCTTAGTATGAATTTTCTCTAGTACAAGATAATCAAGTTTCTTTTGATATAAAGTTATCCAAATGTATTTGTTTCTTTGTGGTATATGTGTAACATACTTAATATTGCGATCGGGAACCAGTCTAAATATGGCCGGGCTAACCGTGGAGAGCCATATTGATCCGCGTGTGCATGTTCACAGTATGCGAACTTCATTAACAGGGGTATGCTTTATATACAAATACTGTTCTAACATATTTATGAACCACAGGACGAAAATAAACGGGAAATGTTTGTTCTGGGAAAAATCATTAATTCCATTTACATTTGATTAACATACAAAACAGAGGGACGAAAGATACCAGACGGTAACAGTCGGCAAACTCATAAATCGAAAATAAACTGACAACGCCATGAACCTAAAAATGAAAAAGTCAAACAGACAAACAAACGTACACATGGCACAACATAGAAAACTAAAGAATAAGTAACACGTACGAACCCCACCAAACACTGGGGGTGATCTCAAGTACTCCGGAAGACCACGATAAGCAGACCCTGCTCCACATTTCACGGCACCCGTCGTGTTGCTCATGATAACAAATCCGGTAAATAGTCTTATTCGGTAGGTCCCATTCATGAAAGGGATGGGGATTGTAGTTACGACGTAAGGAACATATCCGATGTCAATTCAGTATTCCATAACAGTCAACCAACTCGTCACGTCATCAGTGATGTCCGTAAAATTTACAAAGGGATGATTTCAACTTCACCATTTGGAACTCTTAGTTTAATAGCTTCCTTGTGAGCAATCTAGAAAATCATGATAGGAAATACAAGTATGGGAATATCGTATCAATTGGGAGATGTATATCCCGTATGCAGGTGCTGCTGGAATGTTGCTACTTAGAAATGGAAAGTTCACAATTGGAAAGCTGAAATCATCTCTTTTGACGTAAAGTTTTGTTTTCAACTGACCCTCATTGTAGACGGTTGTATCCGTTATCTCTAGTTCGATTGGATAAATGCATTCAATATAGTCACCAAATTTTGAATTATTTTGTGAGAGAACATCATCTTTATAGCGGAAAGTAAAGTTAAAGGATATTGCTAACTTCTTATTGAAATACAAACACAGAAATGCAATTTGTTTGGTGCAACTTTTATAAAAACAATCATACAAATAAAAGCAATACACATTCAACACATTTTTTACAATCAAGTAAAGTTAAAATCACAAGACACTTGAAATAAAAGAAAATAATTTATAAATAACACATATCTGAGAAGGTGGTAAAGCAGATAATCATTGTCACCCCGAGATAAACAGTTTTAACCGAGGCGAAGCCAAGGTTGATAATGTCTTTTCGAGGGGTAACAATCTGTTTTTCATCCTTTGAGTTATAACAATGTTTATTTACTTTATTATAGTTAATGTTCTCGGTTATTGCTGTTTGTAACATAAATTAGATTTTTTCCTTTGATGTTTTTATGAAATAATTTGCTTAAAAAGTGTGGTGAGGGAAAACCATGGTATATTATATGCAAATTAATGAATTAATGTTGTACCATACTTTGCTAATTAAATATGCAACTCAACTAGAATTCAAAGGGAAAAGGCGGAGCTTCAGCCATGGTATAACATATTCATGTTCATGTTAATCCATGGCTGAAGCTCCACCTTTTTTTTTAAATGTATCCGCCTCTTAAATATTTAGGAAACTGTTAAACGTACTAAAAGGTCAAGATCTTCATTTGTTTTCATTTCATAACAAAAAGCAATAAATTATGTGTGCCCAAATCTTAAGAAACCTTTTTCAAACTATATAGGATTGTTAAGAATTCCCCTAATTTTGGAAACAATTACTAAATGTTTCTTCTTTAAGTTGTGAAAAAAATGAATTGTGAAACTATCATTTCCTTTGCGATGAACCTGGTTTGCGATGATCCGATTAAATTTCGATTTTAAAAAGGGGGTACCTATAGAAAAGGGAATAAATATCGGCTACAAATATCTGTGAAAAAACATGATTTTTTTGCGATCAATTAGGGCTGAGACTACTATAACACAGAGATTGGTCACTTCCTGTACTGACCAGTCAAATCGTGATTATTTTTGTGTCATCGATAACATCTGAGTCACGTGATTTGAGGAGTTCGACAAGATGGAAAAATCCGCCATCTTTGACTGCTGAAGAAAAATAATTATTTAGCGAATGTGTATGTTTAAAGAGGTTTATATTTCGGTAAGTGTGAATATAACATTGAAATAATCATTAGTGTTTGCTTATAATCACTTTAAATAGAAAAACAGTGCAGTTATATACTTGAATTTACTGACGAAATCGGAAGGTAATCTCCTTTTTTTACCAGTGTATGGGACTGGGTCTATGAGAAATTCGATCATCACTTATAGTTCAGATGAACAATCTGTTTCCCTGATATTTAAGTACAAGCCTTGGTTATAATCCTTTGTAGCTATGTAAAATTTGTAATTTTACGAATTACCGTTTTTTTGTGATCGTGACATTTCCGATTCATAATTAAGAATCACGCGTGACAAGTTCGAGTGACAAGGTGAATAAACAACATGAGGTCTGATAACGAATGAAAGGTTCATTTATACTGTTAGTTTAAGAAATTCAGACTTATATTTGGATCTGTTAAGAAATAAAAGCAGTCTTTTAAAAGCAGGGGGAGGGTTGGGTTCCTGCTATAAACATGTTTAACCCAGCCACATTATTTAAAATGCTGAAATGGAGGGTCACTATGAAAACTGTTAAAATATAGAAAAATAAAGGTTGACAGGAAGGTAAAACGTACATAAATGAAGAGATTGATGCCCTATTTATAAAATTCCAAGGTCCTCAGTCGGCTCCAGAAGCGATGAAGCAGCGCATCTATTTTGGGTGGGAAAATATCCACTTTTTGATATGGGACGAGCTCTGACGTCCTACGGCCCCAGCTTGTCTTGCACAACAGCAGTCGACGTCAGAGTAATCTCGGACTAATTAATTATGTATGTGTCTGTCCTAGCTAAGTCAGGAGCCTGTAATTTAGTGGTTGTAGTTTGTTTATGTGTTACACATTTGTTTTTCGTTCCTTTTTTTTTTAACATAAATAAGGCCGTTAGTTTTCTCGTTTGAATTGTTTTACATTGTCTTATCGGGGCCTTTTTTAGCTGAAAATGAGGTATGGGCTTTGCTCATTGTTGAAAGCCGTACTGTGACATATAGTTGTTAATTTCTGTGTCATTTTGGTCTTTCGTGGACAGTTGTCTCATTGGCAATCATACCACATCTTCTTTTTAAATTATGAGATCTTATAATGATAAAGGTTCTATACATTTTCATTGATAATATATTCTTTATTGTAGGATTATCCCAGAAAGAAATCATGCATTGAATTTGGAAGAACGTTGTGTTATAGTAGTCTCAGATTAGGGGAACGTACATTATCTACGCTCCCTGGATCCGCTACTGTTTAAGTACAGTGTTTTATCATTAAAATTGTGTTTTAATAAATTATAATCTAATAATCGAATTAATAAAATAACGGAAAAAGCTGTTTGTACGAAAACTAGAAATGTATAAATATGCATTTTTCAATCAGATGAAAATTCTGTGAAATATGATTAATTTGTATGATACTTGAAAACAAAACAAAAAAACAATTCTTACCGTCATTATAATAATTATTTAATCCTTGTCCGACGCTGGAATCCGATATTTTTGTTTACCTCAGTCTGATGACATTATGAAGTTACTTGCGCAAACAACCATACACGGGGCTCAACACTAAATAAAAATCGGGAAAATCTGACATTTTCTTTCCTTTTTGCAAATTCAGGGGTTCTATTACATGAAATACACAGAATATCATACACGAGGCGCAAAAGTGACTTGCGCGAGCTTCCATTTCATTGGATAAAACTGTAACGTGATCAATTTCCAATATTAGTTGAAGGTCTTGAAGCTGTCAATCATTTTATTTATATTACAAATTTTATATACCATGTGTCTTACTCATTAACATATTTAAAAAACTCATCCTTCGGATTCGTTTGTTTAAATATGTTAACTCGTAATAACCATGGTATATATAGTACTTGTTACATTGCAAATCAAAAGTAATAAACTATGTACATGACCAGCATCCCTATTTAGTAAAGCGGGTAAATAATCAAGCATCTCCGTGAAGGATAATAGAGTATTTTCATGGGATAGAGTGCATGTTTCCCCTCGTATTAAGGAATATTCATGGTTTACCGCCATCTTGGATTGTACAATCGCAGTACAAACTTGATTGGTCTAGTTAGTTGCCCAAATCTGCAAATTTTGAGACAGATTTGCAAATCTATTGGTTAGATATTTTATCTATATAAAGAAAACTGGGAGATTTATTGTATTATTAAAACTACATTTAAGAATTGAATGCGTCTTTTTGTAAAGGAGTAAGTTCGGAAAGAACCATATTTGGCCCCAATTATAAAGTTCATAGTTAAAAGACAAAAAATGTTTAAAGTTGCCTTAAAAACATGTTAGAAAGTTAAACAGAACTGTTTTTGTCAAAGTTTCGTTCTAACACGTTGCTTTTTACATCCAAAAAGGTCAAAATAAGAGATTTTGGTGAAATTTTACAAAATCAGCAAGATTTCAACCAAACAAAGGACTAGGAAACATAGAGCGCAGGCGTCGACAAGCTTTAGATTGAAATAAGACATGTGAAATGTCTTCACAAACATTATTTTAAAAGATCTGTGTTGTCGACGTATGCGCTCTATGTTTCCTTTCCAATAATTTATTGAAATTTAAACATTTTCATTGATTGTTTCGTGAAAAATCCAGAGACATATATACACATATATATATATATATGTCTCTGGAAAAATCAATATGAGTACAACTTGTGACGTCAAAATGAAACGCAGAAACGTAAAACTTTCAACAAAATGGTTGATATCCTAGCTAGTCAATGTATCATGGTATTAGCTATAATTTATCAACATATTGGTCGATAAATCCGAATTTGAAATTTACGCTAAAAAGGGGGCCATTTTAGGACCTTATCGAACATACTCCTTTATTGGGGTGTATAAAAAGAATGTAGGACAGAAAGTCACAGGACAAAAAGTCACAGACAAAAAGTCACGGACAAAAAGTCACAGGACAAAAAGTCACAATTCAGTTTTTAGAGTATTTTTCTTTAAACAAGAAAAAATAGTTTTAAAAACAAAGTTTTTGTTTTCTTCTTGAACTCTTATATATAAAGCAACTTTGTAATTAAAATTTATTCAATAAATATCAATGATGAACAAATAATTGTTCTGAAAACAAAATGTCAAAGTGACTTTGTACTTAAATGGCTTCATGGTGCCAAGAAATGTCCCCTTTGCATGATTAAAATTTGATAACTTTTCATTTAACAAAGCTTATGAACAATGTCCTACACTGAAAAATAAATAGATGTAATAAAAAGAAAATATTTCAAGATCTTTCTCTTATATATTCAAACAATTGTCAAAAAAATAATTGTGACTTTTTGTCCTGTGACTTTTCGTCCTATCAAATTTGTAACTTTATGTCCTGTGACTTTTTGTCCTGTGACTTTCTGTCCGTTTACCTATAAAAAGCGTTGACCGAAGTACTCATGGTCAACGCTTTTACACCCCTATAAAGTTACAAAAAGAAGCATTCAATACTTCTTATTACATTTTTGATCCAGGATCATGAAAATACGATTTTTATCAAGTTTTATTCACCTGTGCACTTTATTGTGGGACCTCGTGTCATCATGAATGATAAATGATAAAATGACAAGTGAGAGGTTTAGCTAGCTATAAAACCAGGTTCAATCCACCATTTTCTACATTAGAAAATGCCTGTACCAAGTCAGGAATATGATAGTTGTTATCTATTCGTTTGATGTGTTTGGACTTTTAATTTTGCCTTTTGATTTTGGATTTTCCTTTTTGAATTTTCCTCGGAGTTCAGTATTTTTGTGTTTTAACTTTTTATAGTCTAATGCAATTGCTTACGGAATAACATGTGATGTGCAGTTAGCCAATCAGAATAACGCATTATAACGAAACATACATCTAATGTAATTATAAACAAATATCAAAATTTGTGTTTTTAGAATCATTTTTTTAAACTGATTTTGGTCACAATTTGTTATTGATTTGGGGATGTACATACCTGCCAACTTTTCAAAATGCCCATGGGAGTTATGCGTGCAAGATGGCTGTCATAAGTCATAAACAACCTTCAAGGGGGCCTTCAAATACATTTTAATGTTGTTTCTTGGCTTCTGCATACTTCTATAAGCATAATGTCATTGTAAAATTAATTGTTTTGTTTAAATTGTGGACAAAATTGCTCTTTCAAAATTTCGATTTGGAAGACTCCGTGGAGGAAATCCCCCGCAAATAGTGACAGTTGGCAGGTATGGATGTACGCGGGGCGGCCGGATGGTCGGGTGGGCTGCAGCCAAATGTTCTCCGTGTATTTACGAATTAACCGTTCTACCAAAGCTTTTATAATTTTAATATGTTGCTTCTGACAACAAAATGGAGGCCAAGTTCAATAACGACGATATTGACTTTTACCGTTCCGGAGTTATGGTTCTTAAAAGATTGAAAAATTGCGTTTCTAGTCATGTCCGTGCATTTTCTCATGAACTGTTCAACCAGATCTTTTAAAATTTCGATATGTTGTTCCTGATGACAAAAAGGAGGTCAAGTTCAATAATGACGATTTTGACTTTTACCGTTTAGGAGTTATGGTTTTTAAAAGATTGAAAAATTGCGTTTCTAGTCGTGTCCGTGCATTTTCTCATGAACTGTTCAACCAGATCTTTTAAAATTTTGATATGTTGTTCCTGAAGACAAAATGGAGGTCAAGTTCAATAATGACGATTTTGACTTTTACCGTTTAGGAGTTATGGTTCTTGAAAAAATTGAAAAATGGCGTTTCTAGTCGTGTCCGTGCATTTTCTCATGAACTATTCGACCAAAGCTTTTAAAATTTTGAAATGTTTTTCCTGGTGACAAAATGAAGATCAAGTTCAATAATGACGATTTTGACTTTTACCGTTTAGGAGTTATGGTTTTTGAAAGATTGAAAAAATAGTGTTTCCAGAAAAATAGGGATATTGAAAAATGCCAGGACACAAATAAATGTTTCTTAAGCCGGTTTTCTGTCGCTCTGACAGCCTGTTGTTTTCAAATAAGCAAATTAAGGTAAAACAAAAACAAAAATGTACTGGACTGATAAAGAAAGTTTTAATTTTTACTTGTAGCAAGAAAACAAGTTCGGTGACACCATTTTTTCTTTTTATTTTCTTAACACATGTTATAAAACCTATATCTTCCCACAATTTATTTCAAAATTCCATCTCATCGATTTCTTGTTATGCACACAAATGTTTTTTTTCATGAACAATCAAACCAAATTTAGGCAAAACAAAACAAAAACAGTTCTTTCGTTTCATTTATTTTGGAGTGTTCGATGAGTCTGTGTTTATTTTAATCAAGGTCACGATTGGTAAACTTCGGCACCAAATTCTAAAAGAGGGCAAGTTATTGATCAGCAATCGAACGAAATGTTTTTCGGTTTGTCGATTAGTTGCAATAAATGTTAAAACACACGTTAATATAGGTATGCATTTAATAGTTCAATCATTTCCTTTAACTTAATAAGGAATTTGTGTAATGTGATTTGGAATATCCACAAATTGTTCAGCATTAAAAACCACAACACAACAATACAACTCATAAAACAACACTTCACTTAAAAGGATGAAATTGTAAAAAAATCAAAACATATTGATACACGAAACAACATCAGAAAGGTAAATATTTTTCTATTAAATAGAAAGACATTTTGGAGAAACTACATTTTTACCGAAATCTTAATCTACTTCAGATGTATTTTAGCAAGTTTATTCACAGAAAATAATCATACTGAAATATCTGCGCAATGTCATATAAAAAGTAAAATAGCAATAATACAGAAATCCTAGGAAAATTCAAAACGAAAAGTTGTTTTTAAAATGGCAACATTAAAAGCACAAACACACCGGTAAACACTAACATATTCCTCATTTGGTACATACATTTTTTTACGCAGAAAAAAGTGGATTAAACCTCTCAAATTGTATAACAGTCGCATTTGATATGACACCATATATACATTATTTGAATATCAAATTTATTCGTTCATAGTGTGTTAATTTACGTTTCTTGATTGAGTTAAGTCTGCCAATTGATAGTTTACCGTGTGTTTTTCTATGTTGTGCTGTTATGCTATTGTTTCAGAAAAAGGGAGAAGGTTTGGATCCATTAGAACGTTTAATCCCGCTGCAAATGTTTGCACCTGTCCTAAGTCAGGAATCTGATGTACAGTAGTTGTGGTTCGTTTATGTAATTTATACGTGTTTTCGTTTTTTTTTTATATATACATGTATTAGACCGTTGGTTTTCCCGTTTGAATGATTTTACACTAGTAATTTTGGGGTCCTTTATAGCTTGTTGTTCGGTGTGAGCCAAGGCTCCGTGTTGAAGGCCGTACATTGACCTATAATGGGTTTTTTAAAATTGTTATTTGCATGGAGAGTTGTCTCATTGGCACTAACACCACATCTTCCTATATCTATTGCATTAATATACCGTACTATCTGAAAACTTATGTTGTCTTTGAGAGGCAGAGTTTATCTCTGGATCTGGATACTTTTTCAATGGAAGGACCTTCGATGATAATAAGAAAAGTCAAGTACCTTATTTATTGAATATTATCAATACACCAAACAAAACTACATGTAGCAAATGTTGTATGTTAAGTCTTATCTTATTGGCATCCAAAAAGTTTCAACATCATTCATAACCCCAAGTATTGTGGTGAGTGTTGTTGATTCTTTTTATCTTGTCATACTTTTTGTGCAGTCTATTTAATTATTTTGAATTATCGGTAAACACATTTAGATATTATTTTAAAGTATGAAGGGTTCAAGCTCCCAACATGTAGAATTTTGATTTTTAGTGGGTATTGTATTATTCTTTTTTTTTAGGTTGTTAAATTGATGTATAAAATACTTATTTCAGTATGATTATTTTGTACTTCTTTGTTACATTTGCTTGTTTTCATAGTGATTAAGATGATTACACAATGTTGACTGCTGTACCCCTATTTTTAACTTTTTTACCTATTGTGTCTGTTTATTTTGTTCACGCATCGTTCACGCATCGGTCACACATCTTTGTCATTATGTTTGAGTTTGATGCGACTGTTAAGTGAGATGTTAAGCTAGCTATAAGACCATGTTCAATCCCCATTTTCTACATATAAGAAGTAAGGAATATGACAGTTGTTATCAATTCGTTTGATGCGTTTGAGCTTTTGATTTTGGCATTTGATTAGGAACTTTCCCTTTTGAATTTTACTCAGAGTTCAGTCTTTTTGTGATTTTACTTTTCTACCAACCAGACAACCGCATTTTAGAGCAAGTCCAAACAAATCCTTACCTGTGTCTTAATATATCTAATGACCTAAATTGGACCAATAACATAGGGAAAATAACAAGCAAGATAAGCTGTACATTAGGTTTCATGAGAAGAAACTTACGCTAGTACCCCCAAAGAGTGCAAAAAATCGAGCCTACTTAATCAGCCATGGTTTGATCTGTACTAGATTACGTTGTTGTCATTTGGGACCCATTCGCCATCAGAATAATATAAAAGATAGAAAGCATACAGAAAACAGGTGCACGTTTCATTCTGCACGACTGCAAATCCAGAGAAACAGGGCGCGTTACAAGAAAAAAGAAAGAAACGCCAAGTCAAGGAAAGACGTTCAATTATACGATCTCGATCGAACATTGTAGAAAGACAAGAAACCAGAAATCGCAGATCATTCAAATCGATTGAATGCAAAACAGACATTAGAAAGAATGTGTTTTTCTTCCATAAACTATAGTGCAGTAGAACCATCTTGAAGAGAATTCCAAGAGACAGTCAAGGGATTCACGATTGCCCTCCAATGGTTGGACTAACCAACCAGCTCTCCTTTCAGTGCGCAAACATTATCCGCGATCGAATCCCGCACTGTGTGACGTACAGATAATTCTTATATCATTTGCATAAGGAAATATGTTTATATGATTGGTCGAGAGTGCCAGTCCGGTAGATGCTCTTGGCCATAACATATATTTTTGAATGTCTATTTTTGCAGAGACATTGTTGATGATTTATTCACTTGCAAGTGAAGATTTGGACCTCATTGAATCCGTATTCATATGAACTTTAGTATATGCATTGTTGACTATTCATTCACTTTTGTACTTATTTCTATTTGGATATACGTTTTAGTATGTTATAAATTTAATATGAGAATTTGAGTTAAATCAGTGAACATGAATTTGACAGCAAATGGTCATTGGAATATTTTGAAAAACTCTTATTATAAATAATACAAAATCAAGTATAACGCAGAGTATATGAAATGCATAGTATGTTCAGATTAACATGATGACTCTGACAATCTTTGTTTGCAACTTGAAAATTTTGATTCCTTAAATACAAAGCGAGTGATTAATATTCGATAATGTTTTGAATGCGTTCTACAGTCTTTGGTTTTGTGTTTTGTGTTTTGTAAACTGTTGCACGTCTTTTGGTAATTTATAGTTTTTTTCAAGTTGTAATGGCATATTGTCAGTTTATTTTCGACTTGAGAGTTTGAAAGTCCCTTTAGTATTTTTCACCTCTCGATAATTCGCCGTTTCAGAATCTAATGCATTCTGGGTAATATATTGTAGTATTCGTAGGGTTAGTTTTAGGTCATCAGACAGACCATCGAGAGATGTCCGAAGAACTACCCAGAAAGCATCCTCTTCCGGTTGAAACTACTAATGGCTACAGACGATTAGGCAGCAACCATTTGATTTTCTGGGGGGGGGGGGGGCTATGGTTTTTTTTGGAAAAAAAAGTTCGTTTTCAGTTTTTGGAGAGAAAAAATAATTTGTTTTTGATTCTGTGAAAAAAAATTAGTTTGTTTCACCCTCAGCTGCCACTATATGTAATGCTAAAATTGAAAGAAATAAATGTTTTGCGACTTGTTGCGAAAAAAATTTGTCCAGAAAAAAAAACCATAGCCCCCCCCCCCCCCAGAAAATCAAATGGTTGCTGCCTTATTCATACTAGGAAGAGCAATCGGCCGTTCCTGACTGCAGGAACGACCATCGAAGGTATATATTGATCTTAGTATATATTCGGGATCACAACAATATTCAGAAGCGTACATCAAAACGTTGTGATTGGTCAAAAACCGCGTTCTAAACAATTGAAATTAAACCAATAACGTAACGTTATTTTCATTTTGGTGTACGAACAATAAGATTACCTCTAGTTTCCGAAAAGTCAAATTGAATATGGTATTGTTTTATATACACTTACATAATTATGTTAAATTTTGTATATTTATACACATTTTTATTTTGTCGCATGCTTTTTTTAATTCAATATTGCAATTTGATTTTGTAAAATTTACCAGATTTTATTTGAATAGAAAAAAGAATGCTAGGTTTTAAATCCTTAGATATGGTCGCTACAAAGTCCAAGGAGTTGTGAAGACTTGATCTCATGCTTCATGGAGCCTCTAGTTTAAAATGTCACAATTTCAAATTTTCATTCATTCAGCCCTTTAAAGGTATTGTTACGATCAATCCCACGATCGATCCATTAATTTTGGCATGTCATTCGGAATAAGTTATTATTTCAGTTTAGTTATAACAAGTTGATGCATTCGTGATTAAGAGATCTTAAAAAAGAGAAGAAATTGATAACTGGTTAAAACTAAGGGAAACAAATAGAGATTTTAAATAATGTTGGTGATAGTTGTAAATTGAGGTGACACTTCATGGTTGACAATAAAAAAAAATCGTAAAATTTCTGAATCTTTTGGTTTTTTTTCAACAATTTTACATATATCCATCAAATGATACTATGAAACGTTCAACCAAAACTCATCGTAAATACCAGGACTAAATTTTGGATATACGCCTATATGATTGTTATGAAAAGATGTTTTTTATTACATCTTTAATTTCACGTATTTTTGCAAATGTTGTGAAAAATATAAGCCTCACTGTGCCTGTCCTAAAATATATAATTTCGGTTTGATTTATTGCATTCAACTGTCTAGCTAAGGGTTCAAATTCAAGGAAATTCAACAACATTTTGATTTTGGTCCCTTATATGACACTTATACAAGTTAAATTAACCTAGATACTATTCTGTCAAATTCTATCAAAATTGCATTTAAGGGCACTTTTTTACACAATTTTCTACAATGTAGTTATATTTACATAAACACACCAAAATGATTTTGATAAATATTGGAAGACATTATGGAATCAGATGGGGTTGGTACCAAAAGGACATTGAAAACTGGTACATTTTAAATTCGTGATAAAATGAGAATGCAATGACAAAAGACAACAAAAAGACAAACTCATACAAATTAACAAAAATCTACATATTCAATATTGACAGAAGACTGCATGAACGACACGAAAAATAACTTGGATGATCTCAGGCGTCCCGGGAGGGCCAGCAGATCCTTCTTCCTAAGTGTCAGTCGTGAAGATGTGTGAAATAAATGAATGGTAAATCGGCAGCAACTCTCTGATTGTATACGGTTTAAACTACTTCTTTTCCCTATCTTTTCTCGGTCGGTCAATGCTTAAGCAGGAAAACCCAAATGTCAAGGTTTAAATCGTTTAGTAATTGATTGTTTCAGATTTTGCAATGTTTGCAAATCAATGTTTATGTTTTCGGAGTCATCTTTTTAAATAACTAGCAATTATAAATACATTGTTCTACCCGACATACCTCGTAATCATTAAACATAGTTGACGGTCATATATATATAGTGCATATCAGTGTGAATAATTGACGACAATTTATTATTTGATTCACAAAATGACTTCAGTTGGGTATGTACTTTTTAAATTTATATTGACGTTTTTAATAAACTTTTTGTTAAGTTTCCCGGTTGACGCCTTTATATGGTGTTGATTTAAAGGAAATTGAATTACACATTTTTTTGGGGTGTAACAAATGTACATATGCTGTGGTAATTTGTTTTTTTTATAATTTATTATTTTTCTTCATGGATCTACAAGTATCAACATATATTTATATTGTGGCACAACAAGCAGACAAATGAAATAGAAAAAAGCATTATAAGCATTCTATGAACTAACACTTAGAAATCTATGGATTAAGTCTAGTAATAACATTATCATTAATATAGTTATAGTAGTGCAGGAAATATATATGAGCATACATATGGTATGGTATAACAGTATACAGATAATTTCAAATGCTCATATACATACATGTTAAATTTTAATTAATGACATTAGCCCAGGGGTTCCAGTACAAGTTGTGTTCTTCCACACTTAAGTATTTTGAAGAAATATGTTTCTCTAAAATCAAGTTTTCTTTTATGTAGTTTTGAAGACCTTTTATATTAGGTTTTATATCTTGCATCTTACATCTGTAAATAAAGTACTTCGTCAGTAAGATAACTTTATTTTTAATAAAGTTCAATTTACAATTTTCATAGAGGCCAAAAATGACAATTTTCAAATTAAGTGGAATTTCGATAAGAACCTTATCGAAAATCCATGAATTTAGATTGTGCCAAATGTCGGCTACAATATGACAACCCCAAAGTAAATGTTCTATAGTTTCAGGCTCTTCCTTGCAAAATGTACACAAATTACAACTAACAAGCTTCATTTTAAAACGTAAAGCATTTGTCCCTAAAATATAATGAATAATTCTATATTGAAACCAACATAACCTAGTGTTTTTTGAAACCTTGGTAACACACAAGTGTATTTTTTTCCAATTTTCTACAACTTTGTTAAGAATACCTTCCCATTTTTTTTCTGCTACAAAATCTGTAGGTAAGATTCCTTGATTTAAAATAGTATACATGTCCTTTGAGCCCTTTTCGGACTTGAAGTAAATATTAATATTAAAAGGTATAATAGCCTGATGTTTTTTTTCTCTTTCAGTGTTGATTCCAATATCTTGTAGCCACTTTTTTAGTGCTAATATAAGTCCATAAAACTGTAGAAACATGGATTTAAAATTATACATTATTTCAAAATTTTGATATGTTAATATATTTCCATGTTCATCTAACAGGTCGTTTACAGTCCATACCCCATGGTTTGCCCAATTTTTATAGTAAACGCTGACATTATCAATTTTGATATGTTCGTTATGCCATATAGATGTAGAAATGACTTCCTCAAAATAAAATGGATGTCTGAGTTTTGACATAGTTTTCCAGGCATGAAAAACTTCATCCCAAAATTTGTTTTTTGATTTTTTAGTAATTCCAAAATAAGCCAACTCTGTAAAATTTATATTTTGGGTGGAGGTAAATAATTGAATCCACTTAGATTTTGACTTTAATAATCTTCTAACCCAAGTTAGTTTTAAACCTTGAATAAAATTTCTCAAATTAATCTTTTTTAGGCCCCCTCGGAAGTATTCCTGACATAGAAGGTCCCGCTTGATCTTGTCAGGCTTATCATCCCAAATGAATGAATAAATTTTACTATTAAGTTGACTTAGCATATTATCATCTGGTCCTGGGATAGACAGGAACAGATGATTAAATTTTGATATAATTAATGACTTTATAATTGTTATTTTACCAAATGGGGTAAGTGACTGTTTTGACCATTTTTGTAATATTTTTTCTATTTCTTGTATTCGAGGAGCATAATTTAGATTTAACATTCTATCTAAATCAACACAGAAAGTGATACCCAATAATTTGAAGGTACTGAAACCCCATTTCAGTCCCCACTTTACACATATTTTGTTGACTATGTTTTTTACTACCTATCCATATAACATTTGTTTTGTCTAAGTTAATTTTCAGTCCTGATATCTCAGCATAGAACTGTAATATACGGAGGGATGCATCCAGCGAGGAAGGCGACCCATCTAAAATCAGTGATGTGTCGTCTGCATATTGAGACAAGATATACTCTGAATCGTCTATCGTAATACCCTTTATCTCCTCACTACCTCTTACCAAAATGCCTAATATTTCAGCACATAGCAAGAAAAGGTAAGGAGATAAAGGATCACCCTGTCTACAGCCTCTCTCAACACGGAAAAAGTCTGACAGACAGCAGTTCTGGGTGACGGTAGATGTAATATCATTATAAAATGTTTTTATCCAGTTCATAATAGAGTCTCCAAAATTTAAATACTTCAATGTTTCAAAAAGAAAGGCCCATGATATAGAGTCAAAGGCCTTCTCAAAATCAATGAGTAATAATATACCAGGGATATCATTTTCTTCTGTAAATTGTAAAATATCATATATAAGTCTACAGTTCTCCCCAATAAATCTACCAGGGATAAAGCCTGTTTGATCAGAATCAATAATTCTGTTTAGAACTGACTTTATCCTCTCAGCAATACAACTAGAAGCTAGTTTGTATGTTGAATTCAAAAGTGTAATTGGACGCCAATTTTTTAAGAACTGTTTTGACTTGCCTTCTTTAGGAATACATGTGATAACTCCCTGCCTCTGTGTGACAGACATTTCCCCTATCTGATAAGAATAGTTTATTGACCTCAAAACAAACTTTCCAATGTCTATCCAAAATACTTTGAAAAATTCTGCAGTAAAACCATCTGACCCAGGACTTTTATTATTTTTCATCCTTTTCAAAGCTTGTGTTAATTCAGCAAAGGAAATTTTACCTTCTAATGATTCTTTTTCGATATCATTTAATTTAGATGTCAAAGATGGTAATTCCCTTGATAGGTTTACTTTTTTAAGACATTCTTGTCTTTTGTAAAGTTTCTCATAAAATATTTTTGATTGTTTTAAGATTTCTTTTTGATTTTCTACTACAGTATTTTCCTCAGTAACTAGTTTTTTAATAGTTTTATTGACAAAGTTTTGTGTTTCTAAATTACAAAAGAAATGTGTTGGCCTCTCTCCTTCTTCAATCCATTGGGTTCTTGACCTAACATATTGACCTTTAACCTTGTTCTGTCTCAAAATTCTAAGTTGACATTTTTTGGCTTCTATTTCATCAAGAGTGTCCTCTATACTTACCTCATTTTCTAAATTTTGTATCTCCTCAGTCAGTTGGATTTCCTGTTTTGTCCTTTCTCTTTTTATAAATGTTGAATAAGAAATAGTCTTACCTCTAATCTCAAGAAGAAGGGTCTCCAACAATAATTGATCATTAATTGAAAAATCTATTTCTAAATTATCAATACAATGTAAAGCATCCCCTCTATGCACTGGAATTTTATATTGCTCGACTGTGTTAGTAATTTGTTGTTTTATTAGTTTTACATATTCAGGATCTTGAAGGAGAGAGTTATTAAATTTCCAGAGGCCTCTGCCTTTTATAAATTCATTTATTTTTAAAGTTAGAATCACTGGTGAATGATCTGACCTGTAGCTATTACCAATGTTTACATCACAAATGTCATCTATAAGGCTTTCAGAAATCAAAAAGAAATCTAATCTAGATTGTTTAAAGGGGTTTTTCCTTCTCCATGTAAACCTTTTAACATCAGGGTATATTTCTCTGAATGGGTCAACAAGATTCTTATATTCTTTAATTTCTAAAATTTTCTCTCTAGATCTTGGATTGTTTATATTTATATAGTTATGGGTATCAAGGTTGAAATTTTGAACAAGATTAAAGTCCCCACAAATAATACAGAGCTGATTTCCAAAGAAATCTATAGCTTCTGTTAATTTGTCATAGAAGCAGGGAGTATCAATATTCGGACCATAAACATTTATCAGAGTAAATCTCTTATCTTCAATATTAAGATGCAATCCCACCAGATTGCCATCTCCGTCTTTTTTAACTTTGTGTATTTTATAGTCAAAATTATTTTTAAAAAGTATAGCAACTCCTCTTTTGTTTGAAGCAAATGAATTGAAAACACAATGGCCTTTCCATTGGTTTTTTATCAAAACTTCATCTTGTTCTATAAAGTGTGTATCCTGGAGACAATATATATTTAAGTCTTTTGAATTAAGATAATCAAAAATATCTCCCCGTTTTTCCTTCATGTGAAGTCCTTGACAGTTATAGGACATTATTTTAATGTTTTTTCCTTCCATCATAATATTTGTTCTTCAACTGTGAAGTATGATATTTGTAAAAACAAAGGAAAAAGTAGTTCATGCGAGACATCAGGACTGATTTCATAATATTTCACTTCCTGAAAAAAATACTCATATATATGCCAAATACCAGAAATCCATGTTTTGTAAAAAATATATACATAAAATAAACAAACAAAAAAGAAAAAGAAACCCATTTAAAATATATAATATGAAACTAAGATATTTCTAATCTTAATGTAGATTTATCTGTGTTCTAGGGGAGATAACTCAATTTGTTTTAGATCAAAATTAGGCCAGACTAAGTTTTGTACTGATCTACATAATAATATATACTACATCTCAATATTTAAACACCATTTCTTACAAACTTATAATTAATAAATTAGGTTTAAACATTAAATAATTGTTTAGACAAAAGAGAAGAGATCACACAAGAAGCACCTCAAAACCACAAAATGTCCATTGTTTCTATGCTTCCTTATCTGATCTGGTCAAGTTTGTCTTATATGTTTATATCACATCACTACAACATGTAAGGTGTCACTTTTCATCTTTGGATTTGAATAAGCATACACAATTTGTTAATTAACTATAATTGAGATCAAAAACTAAATATTCATTTTTAAAGCTCACCTTAAGGAATAAATTTCTATCCCCTTTCGAGTATTGAAGGTACAAAATGTACATGTTTTATTTCAATCTTAATGTTTATTTTTAAGAAATGTAGAGTCTTTATATATAAAAAAAGCACCCCGCACATCCTCCAATTATTTAAATACACACTTCTTAAGGTGATCTTATAAATTCATACGCATTGAAATAGACTAAAGCATGCATTTTCTGTAATATGTAAACAACTGAACACAAAATGCGGAACGAAAGAAGCAAAAAAACAAAACAAATCAAATTATAACATATAATACCTATATGTAAGCTAAAGCATGCATACATTTATTCAATATAACAATAAAAGCTAAGAAAAAAAGCTAATGTATCAAATAAAACTAGTCAAACAAAATAGAGCAAAAATAAAGAAGCAAAATTTAAAATAAAATGTAAGCCAAATAAAAAAGCAACAATTTTTTTCTTCTTCTATACTTACTACATGAACTATCAATCTAAAGCCTGTAAATAGAAATCTAAACAATACAAATTCTTGTTTCAATGTAATATATATAATATTTTCTAGAATTCATTATTAAATTTATATCTTCTTATATTCTTAGTTAATTTATATACTCAATAGTATTATATATTATATATGACATTTTATATATATAGTAACCAGTTTTCATCTTAGAATAGTATACATGTATATACAAGTATATAAAACTGCAGTACAATAGTTATCCCCATGTAGACCATTCTTCTGAACTATCTTTACGAGTCTCTAATGTCATGTGGGCCCCCTTTGCTCGAATTCTTGTTTGTAATTTGTCCCTTTTTCTTATTTTGTATGCATTGTGCGAAAGTAAAAATCTCTCCTCCTTCATTGAAATTGGCAGATCATCAAGTATGCGTATTTTTTTCCCTTTTAAGTTGTGCGCGTTGGACATGATGAGTTGCTTATCCCCAAAATGCAGGAAACGAACAATGATAGGCTTTGGACCTTTCCCATGTGTAGGGACTCTATGTGCATTTGCAATGGGTATAGCATTAGCTTTTCTTTCATCATTATGCATGTCTTCACTGAAGAGTTTCCTTGTTATAGCATACACGTTCTCATCTTTTTTGGTGTCGTTTATACCATATATCAGTAGGTTATACTTTCTATCATGTTTTTCTAGTAAAACAGCTTGCTCTTTAAGGTCATCAATTTGCTTTTGTAACTCCATTTTTTGTTTTTCAAGTTTATCATTCTCTATGAATTGAATCTGTGCATCCATACCTTGAACACCTCTTTCGAGCTCTGTGAAATCATTACGAAGAGTGTTCAGCTCTCTGTTGGAGGTTTCGTACTTAACATTGAGCACATTTACATCAGCCTTCACCTCGTTTATCATACTTGTCAAGTTACGTTCAACTTTATTCAGCTGTGTAGAAAAGACAGTAACTTTCTTATCTATTCCCATAATAAGGGTCTTCAAATCATCAAATTGTTCTTGTGATGCCATGTTGGATTATAAAAGTACAATTTTATAGTTTTATCTGACTACTCGTACTGCACTACAGTACACTCAGCACGTACATGTATGTGTAACGGTTTATTTCTTCCTCTGGGATATTTTATCCTGAGGATAATTTGTCACGGTAATTTTTTTCCAGGCATGGTATTTCACAGGTAGAATTTATCCAGAGGAGTGAAAATCTATCTGTGTTATGCGGATAGTATGTACCGGTATATATTTGCCGTATCATATTTCACAGAACCTTGTGAAATATACTCCCATTAACTAGTATGTAAGTTACTCGCAATCAATATATACCTGACTTTAATTATAAAATGTTTCACAAAGGTAGAACAAATTTGCATAATTTATCAAAGGGAGGTAATTATGAGCAATTTATATTTTTAAAGATATTCAATATAATATATTCCTGAATCTATTTCATAGTGAAATTTTTTTTGACTCTTATTTTTTTATATATTCATTTATATATATAAGATGACTTACAACATAAGTTTTTAATAAGACAGATATTATTTCACAGGTAAATACTATCCAGCTGTTAAAATTGCCTGTGTTCCAATATATTGTTATGCTATAATTTATCTGATTTCCATATAATCAACAACTACATCTTTATCCCAAAACTATTTATATAGTTAAAAATATTATCATAATCAAATTCTTCCATTACTGTTAACATTAGTAAAGCAACTATATTTTTACCTTTACGTTTTAATTTATATTTGTACTGAGATCTGAAAACTACTCACTTTTACATGCATTCCACTTACCTTATTTAATCATGGTATTATTTCACAATTACCATCTTTGAAATTATTTCTGGTTTTCTTTCTTATGTTTAATGAAAATTTTCTTTAAAAAAAAATGTTATTTACTTGATTTTTTTCAGGAAATGTTCTCAATGATTATTTGTGCAATAATTCCCATCAAAATACTTTTTTTTATTTACAAAATAGGTCAAATTCAAATATACTTTTAATATTTCATAGTATTTGTAAAGAATAAGTTTTTTCTAATGGCTATTCAATAAGTTAACTACCCAGATAGAATTTCACGGCAAAGGAAAAAATATCCCAGTGAAATATTTTCCTCCGGATAAAAAAATAACAACAATTACTGTGACATTTTTTCCTCCGGATCAAATTTCACCCGGATATAATTTTGCTTTACATATGGTGTAGTTTTCTTTTATGTTGAGAATTGTATCGTTTATAATACCACTCTGGTTGTATGTTTAAAGAAAACCCTAGGTGATGCCAAGGACTGTATATATATTTTGTCTTTGTTTATTGTAATAATATAGAAAAGTAAAAAATTACTTCATTACTCGTAACGGCTTCGTTGTGCCCAGCTCATCTGCGGTGCATGGATATGTGCTTATATTGCCTAATATTGACGAGACAGTATATAGTTATGTCAATTCATTGAAACAAAATCATCTGTACCACTTATAAAGACTCTACATCTCCGTAATATCTAAAATATCTCAAAATGTACTGCTACAAATTTTTGTTCATGGGCGCAGCCATTGGGGTCCGCTCGACTTCTCGGCTATGGTAATTTGTTCTATGAATCTCATGTTACACAAATTGAAAGATACATACTCAATTATTTTACAGCCCTGCCCCTGAGGAAAAGGCTGCTGGAAGTAAGTATCGGTAAAACAGCTATATACATAAAAAAAAAATCGATATTTTTTTTATATAAAGACATGTTTATCGACCATTTTTTTTGTCTGCACAAGAAAATAAATGACAGAGTGTATAATAAAAGTATGAAAAAAGATAGAAAGAAATATTCCGTTTCTATTAACTGTTCTTCTGAAACTCTTTAGTTTATACGAAATTGTCAAAACAAGATGCAAACAAAATCCTATTTCAATACAAAATTGTAAATTCTACATAATAGGGTTTTAAGTTATATCGATGATATATTCCCCAATCAATTTTAAAAATAATCAAGTTCTGTTTTAGCGGTAGTACCTCCTCCTTCGTCAGAACAGAATGGATTAGTAAAGGATCAAAAACAGGCCGAATTCGTAAGGTAAGAAAGACTAATTGTCTGTTTTTGCTTCATTGGATGTTCGTTCTGTACCAAGTCAGGAGTAGTATGAAAGTTGTTGTCCATTCCTTTTGTGTTTGAGCTTTTAATTTTACCATTTGATTTGGGACTTTTCCTTTTTGAATTTTACTCTGAGTTCAGTATTATTTTTTTTTAAACTTTATTTATACTGCACGATTTGCTGCAATATAATTAATTTTGTTATCGTTGAATTATAGTCACATGAAATTGGATTATCCGACAGTGTTCTTGACATGATTTGAAAAAGGCAGGGTGCTAGTCAGAAAAAAAGTTAATTTTATGCGTAAATAATAACCACGCATTTTTTTTTATCGCTGTCACAGATAGAATCTTTTTTCTCTAAGAACTTTTTTTTAATAAACAGTAAATGACAAACTAAAATGATCTGATTCCAGTGCTCCTACGATTGATGAAGAAACAGTACGCAAGGCGTTGTTAGACTACGCAAGTGACCAGTGTTGCTGGGGTAAAGGAGCAGCACGAGATATGAAAATTGAAAAACTGGAGCCGTCTACTTCTTATCATGTAAGTAATATGTTTGAATAGTTTCTTTTTAACTAGAGAAAAACATTTTTGTTCCATATGTCCAATAATTTATTTCGTTTTTTTATATGTTTTTTTTTCTTTTTCTTGTTATACTAGTTGTTACAGAAAACATGTATACTATTATTGAACATATTAATTAATAATATGTGCGAAATATGTTCGCATTTCAACTGTTAAAGAATTCAAGAATTACAAACATGCCAAACTTTTTCAGTATATACTGGAGACATTCACAGAAAGCAGAAGAATAGTATTGGATTATGTACCACACTATAGTAAGCAATTAATTTTCCTCATATTTTTATTTCCCATTTATGAGCATTATGTTTTCTGATCTGTGCGTCCGTTCATCCGTCCGTCATTTCGTTCGTTCGTCCGTCTGTTCGTCTGTCCTGCTTCATATTAAAGTTTTTGGTCGAGGTAGTTTTTGATGAAGTTGAATCCAATCAACTTGAAACTTAGTACACATGTTCTTTATGATATGATCGTTCTAATTTTAATGCCAAATTAGAAATCCCCCCCATTTCCACGGTCCATTGAACATTGAAAATGATAGTGCGGATGGGGCATCCGTGTACTAGGGACATATTCTTAATTAATCTGAATTCAAGCCAGTTAAATCTATAACTTTCTTTACAATAATTCTTCTTTTTGATTGATTTTTCAATTATTTTTATAGTCGATGAGCTCCTTAACAAGTCTTGTTATTTTCCAACTTGCGTATATTTGTAGATGTAAGGTTATTTTGCTGATCATTAGAAGTTAATGCAACAGTTAACTGATGTTCAAGTGTCCAAAATGGATTAAGAAAATGAATGAGAGTAACAAACAAAAACGGAGGGAATTACCTGATCTCGATAGTGAGAAAAAAGTAACAACACAAAAATACTGAACTCCGGGGAAAATTTAAAAAGGAAATCCAAAATCAAAAGGCAAAATCAAAAGTCAAAACGCATCAAACGAATGGATAACAACTGTCATATTCCTGATTGTCCGAGTGCAATGACTAGGTTCGCTTCTCCTGCTAATCATGAATTACCCGACAAGCGATGCCACAAGCAGTAAAATTGTTGCAATCTCTTAAACTGCAGACGAATCATATATTTAAGATCTCGGTCTTCGAAAATATATCGCTTGTGTGTGGAGACATATACCTATGGTATCAGTCAACCAATTCGTGATGGTGACCGTAAAATACAAGAAGTTCGATTGAGTTCGCCTCATAAGTCTGTTGACGCAGTTAACGTATAGGATCACACAATTGTTATTGAAATCCGTATAGTTCGAACACTCGTAACGATAGCGGTATTTTTGTTTTACTTTTTTTCGTACATTTAGCAAATAAAGTTGATGGACCTGCAAATGGGCAACCTCCAGGACCATGGGAAATGCAAGCAAGAACCCCAACGATGTTTGAAGACGACTCGAGTGAAATTGCCATCCCACATACACATTACGTTAAAGTATGCATTGATATTTGTTAAGCAGAATATATCCGTTTCATAACAAGGGGACAAGAATAAAAAAAAAAACAATAAGGATCAATAATGTCTTTTATATTTCCCCCAGTCGTAGATTACCATAGCCGTATTTGGCACAACATTTTGGAATTTTGGGTCCTCATTGCTATTCAACTTTATACTTGTTTGGATTTTTGATCTAACTATTTTGATCTGAGCGTCACTGATGAGTCTTATGTTATAAGCCTAAAATGTTTGAGAACTATTTACACCACTGTGTCGATGCCACTGCTGGTGGTCGTTTCCCCCCGAGGATACCAACTGCGTAGAAGTCAGCACTTTGGTGTTGTAATGAATTACAATTATATGGTCATTTTTTATAAATTTACTGTTTGCAAAAGTAGGAACTATTCGAAATCCAATTTTTCTTATCCAAGGCATAGATTACCACAGCCGTATTTGGCAAATTATGTACAATTTTATACTTGTTTTGCTTTGTAACTATTTATGAGCGTAACTGATGAATAAAGG
Organism: Mytilus trossulus; assembly: GCF_036588685.1. Taxonomy (NCBI): domain Eukaryota; kingdom Metazoa; phylum Mollusca; class Bivalvia; order Mytilida; family Mytilidae; genus Mytilus; species Mytilus trossulus. The sequence continues at coordinate 13,829,370 of NC_086373.1, forward strand.
CAACAGTAGTATACCGCTGTTCAATATTCATAAATCGATTTAAAGAAAACAAATCCAGATTAAAAACTAAAACTAAGGTAAAACCATCAACTATAGGAGGAAAACAGCGAAACAACTGAAACCCTGAAGTGCATCAAAATCCTAAATGACAATGCAACGAACAATCAGTCAATAATTGCCATTTTCCTGACTTGGTACAGAACATTAAAAAAAGTGGTGGGTTGAATCTGGTTTTGCCGCTAGCCTAACCTCGAGTTTTTATGGCAATGTTAAATATAACACTTAAATGACAACATTACATGACAGGTTTACAAATAAATGCAAGAAATATTCAAGACAGAGAAATACACAAATAAACATTACAATATAACATTCAAACATGGTAATAGTAACCAGGCTTATAATTTAAAACACTATACGTGTGTTTCTTCTACATAAGACCCACCAGTGACGCTCAGATCAAAATAGTAGAGAAAACCAATTAAGTGTAAAGTTGAAGTGCATTTACGACTCAAAATTCTAAAAAGTTGTGCAAAATACGGCTAAGGTTAACTTTGCGTGGGATTAGAAAATCCTAGGTATTTAGAATAATTCTTAATTTTGTTGCAACTAGTTAATTTTTTAAAATGACCATACAATTGATGTTCATGTCTACACCGATGTAGTCACTTATCACAGAATAAAAACGAACATCACGTATAACAAACGAGGACAGAACATAAAATAGCTCAAAAGAACCATGTGTTTTCACCGATGAGTCTTATGTAGACAAAACGTATTAAATTATAAGCCTGGCACCTTTGATATCTATTGATTTCATGTTGATAAGAATAATGTTTTTTTTTCGTGTAAAACACAATTCTATCTCAAACATAACATTGACTCGGAATTATAAAAATCCGTTCAACATTCCTTTGTAGAAATTCTAAAATCATATCATTTTCATCGTGCATGGTGCAATACTATTATTTTCTGTCTATAGGGTTCAGAAGATACCTAGATTGAATTGTGTGTCTGAGTAAAAGACATTAAGTTGAAATTGTCTTTCTGCTTAAAATAAATTGAGATGTATTGTCGGTCTGCGTTTTAATGCTTTACGGAATCGGATTCAAAACTTTCGGGGGTACAGAATGTGCTCAAATCCCAGTTATTAATTTATCCTTCCATTCTTATTAAAAATATTTTCAAAAGCTGGGATTTATATAATTTATTTTGCAATCTTGATTAAATATTTGACACACACTTTCGCTCGCATACATATTGATAGTATCATAAACAATACCAGTTCTATATAAAGGCAACAGTAGTATACATGTGTTAAAAAGTCATAAATCGATTGAGAAAAAATAAATCTGGCTTTCAAACCTAAACAGAAGGAAACACATCAATCAATTATGAGAGAATAACAAAGAAACAACAGGAATACAGAAGTGCAACATTCAAATCGTCAACACACATAGAAACGAACAATTTGATAACAACTGCCGTATACCTGACGTTTTGCAAGTTTTGGGAGAAGAAAGAAAGAGAAAATAAGTCGTTTTTCATAAGTTTCCACTAGCATTTGCGCATTACGTTCATTGGTTGTGAAAAATTGTGTTTATAGTCTCATGAGACGACAGAAATGATTCAGGACTTCCATAATTAATGATTCAGGATCGATTTCGGAATTTACTATATTCGAATTGTGATGATTCCGAATATTTTCAGGACCTTCTTTTAGATACAAATATTTTGACCAAATCTGCCCCTCATAGCATGTTAATGTATCCAATAATAATAAATGTATCATTTATAAATCAAATGTCTGATGTCTTAATTGATCTCAAAAAGTAATGAATTATTTAATAATAATTTGCATTGCATTGCAGAGTTGTCACACTTGCGGGGCAAGCGGAAAGGTTGAATGTTTTGTATGCCGTGGAAGTGGACATGTGAGTTTGTATGACGATTTTATGGGGGTGGGGGGCTAGAATGAAATTTAAAAAAAGGAGTTTTGAGTAAAAAAAAGTCAGGATGAGACACTTTGTAAAAATAATGCAGGATGACAATTTTCGTTAAAAAGAGTCAGGATAAACTAATAAAAAAAACTTTTTTAACTTTTTGGGTTCCCGTGTCTACATGTTGCTGTTGTGCCGTATCATGCTGATTTCAAAGTAACTCTACCAAGTCTTAGAAGTAAACTGTTGTTTTATTTACAATCATACCACATCTACTTAATAACAAATATGGTGTTTATTTGGAAATGTATAATAGACAATCTTTTAAATTCTATGAATGAACAAGTTTTGGAACAAACCTTTCAAATGTTCAAATATACAGGTGAAATGTAATGGTGGTTGCAGTGGAAAAGGTGAACAAAAAGTTTATAGAAACAGCGCATGGGTAATGGAAAGGTGTAGTAGATGTAGTGGAAGAGGTGAAATAAGGTATGTAACATCTAAATATATTACTGGCTTATGGAATATATTGGGAAAATAAATGGTGAAATCCTGAATATAGAATTTAAAGTTTTACATCAAATTTGTTAATTAGTATAGAAAAGGTAGAAAAGGGGTACATGTATGTGCAAAGTTCAGTTGCTATCTTTTTTATATATCTATGGTGTCATTGATTGATTTAAAAAAAAAAACACAAAAGTAGAAGAAATGAAAAAAAAAATTGAAGCGTACTGAAGAAAAAAAAAACCAACGAAAATGTGTCGGAATATGTTTTCAAAAGGAAACAGAAAAGCTTGATTTTTTTTCACAACATGCTAGTATTTAGATATTTGGCTGTAAAAGTTAGAAATCGATTGCTAACTAACTATGAAAATAATTATGTTCACTTTGATTACAGTTGTAGCAGTTGTGGAAGTAGCGGAAGGAGAACATGTACCAGTTGTGATGGTCACCTCCAACTATTATGGTTCCAGAAACTAATCATTTCTTGGTAAGATGGTATAATAATATGACTAGTTATATTGGTTGGAAACATATTATAATAATATAAGTGTTTTACAACATTTGTTATAATCTTAGCACACTCTCTAAGTACAAATCCCGATAGATGACCACTTAGACCATCTTGATAAATACATTTGGCTAGTTTGGATTTTTATTATGTAACCGCATATACAGTAAATTAACACTTCATGCATTTCGTGCGTCCTAATACTGCAAGGCATATATATGCGTATAAGGATATATAAAGGCAACAGTAGTATACCCCTGTTCAAAAATCATAAATCGATTGAGAGAAAATATATCCGGATTACAAACTAAAACAAAGGAAACCACAATAACTACAAGAGGAAAACAACAGACACATTGCAGTATATCTTATTTTAGTTTATTCATTAATTACTATGTTACATGGGATTCACAGGCGCAACAATAGGGCTGAACATGTTGTGGAAAAAACAAGCCTTCCACCAGAGATGGTCGCTCATGCGTCAGGATCCATTGGGTTTGAGGACTTACAGCAACAGGTATATAATTTCTTAATTCCATTTGAATTATTTCCAAACTTTTGCATGCAATGGATTCAAAATACGAACAAATGTAAGTGGATCATTACAGAAGTACATCTTTTGACTGTTTGTCGTAAATAAATATGTTTCATCTATGCATGGGTGTCACTTTTTTTTTAACATGATATGGAAGGACAGTTTTACTAAGAATTATTTGATTTCAATAATAAAGGAATATTATAAAATGTTTTTGTTTGAAACATAATTAAAAACGTTTTAGAGGTAACCGTTATGATTGGATAATGCAAACATATTTCTAATATCAACTACTTCATAACTGAAGCGCAAAACCGAATGATAGTGATTGTGCCGATGTCAAATACATATTAATGGCTTATTATATTTATAAGAATTGATTGAAGAAGTTAATCGATGTGTAAACTCAACCGATTGATAACTCATACAAGAAACAAGGCTTATACATTCGTACGTCAAACACACGTTTCGTCTACACAAGTTCTGTCAGTGGCGCTCTTATAGTCATAGTTAATAATCATACTTTCAAATTATGATAATCTTAAACACTTTATAAATGAGTTGCGTCCAAAGCACTTTTCTGATTTTACATTCGCCAGGAGCTAACAAACCCAAAACACTGAAAGCCATTCATGATAACTTGAATAAATAAAGGAAATACTAAAGTAGCAGTATACCGCGGTTCAATAGTCATGAATCTAATAAGCGAAAACAAAACCGGGTTTTAAATCAAAACCGAGAGAAACACATCAACTATAAGAGGAAATTAACGGAAAAACAGAAACACTTAAATGAAACTTTAGAAGATATATCACTAAAACGAATATGAAAACGAGTAATACACCCCCCTAAAATATAAACTCTGCCTGTGTGGAGCTTGAACCTTCTATACTTAATAATTTCTAAAGTTTTGAACAGATAATTTATAATAGATAAAATTGAATGCGCAAAAAGTATTACACGATAAAAAGATAAAAAGATTAACAGCACGTACTTAACAAAATACTTGCCCTATTGTATAAACAGATACGTGTTAACTTATGAAACGGGGGATACGTTTTGAAGCCAAATAATACGACTTAATATACAACTTTGCTACACTTAGTTTTGTTTGGCGGATTGATAATATTTAATCATGTACAGGACTTTTCGTATTATCATTGAAGGTACTTCCATTGAAAATGTTTCCAGAACCAGAGATAAACTCTGCCTCCCAAAGACTTCTAGGGGGACACAGGTTTCCAGATAGACGTATATTAATGCAAGTAAGATTAACGTTTTGTTCTATAGATATAGGAAGATGTGGTGTGAGTGCCAATGAGACAACTCTCCTTCCAAATAACAATTTAAAAATTAAACCATTATAGGTTATCAACGTTTTATGAAAAATTCGATAATATATTGTTTGTTTCAAGTTCATATACGATATTTAATTAGGTTATGTACGGTGTAAAATGTAATGCGACTGTCATACAAGGAATACATAATTTGTTTTCAAGTTGTTTGATGTATTGTAGCTTTTTATTTTGCCATTCGATAAACAACTTTCCGTTTTAAATTTTCCTTGGAATTCTGTATTTTCGCTATTTTCCGTTTTAGATGACATTTCATACTTTTGTTGTGCACACATTTCTGTACTTTTATTTTATGTGAATAAATAATGTATTTAAGAACAAATCAAGAATAAGAGATTCTAGTCAATGTTTTTTTTATATGTAGCGTCACAAGATCCGCATCATTGCTGTTACCAAATGCACATGTATATACAAGAATAAAGACATGACTTACTACGTGTTTGGATTGGATAATGATGTACACGCACCTGATTATCCACAACAGTCATGCTTTGGATTTATTAATTGTCCAAAATGTAGCTGGGATTGCTGTCCCGAAGAAATAAGGGAAGATAGGGACTTTTTCAGGGAAGAATGTTCAATTTTGTAAACACAAATGAACATATTTTGCCATATCTGTGAAAGATAAAATATAGCTGAAATAGATGTAGATTTCGGTTAAAATGTAGTTTCCACAAAATGTCTTTTATATTTGATAGGAAAATATTTACCTTTCTGCTCTTGTTTCGTGTATCAATTTGTTTTGATATTTTTACAATTTCATCTCTTTACGTAACGTGTTAACTTATGCGTTGTACTGTTGTGTTGTGGTTTTTAATGCTGAACATTTGTAGATATGTCATAATAATACGACACGAATTCCTTATGACATTAAAGGAAATTATTGAACTTATGTATACCTATATACCAAATAAAATCCTATGTTAACGTGTGTAACATTAATTGCAACTTATCAACAAACCAACAAATATTTTGATCGATGATTACTGATCGATCACTTTCGCTATTTTGGGTTGTGGTGCCAAAATTTACCCATGGTGATCTTGATGAAAATCAACGCAGAATCATAGAACACTTCAAAGTAAGTGAAACGATAGAACAGTGTTCATTTTCACTTTTTTATATATATTTTCCAAGCAATTCCACTAGTTAAAATATACAATTACATACTTTATGTCAAAATTGGGGATTCTGATTGGTTTATACGAGGGAGACAATTCACTCTATCCCATGAAAAATACGCTATTACTCTTCAAAAACTTAAACTCGCTATACTAAATAGGGATAATGGTTATGTACAATGTAATAGACACCAATAACAGAATATTAAGTATATTAAAGTAACTTACACATAACTATAAGGATGAAAAAGCAGATTGTTACCCTCGAAAAGACATTGTCAACCGTGGCTTTGCCATGGGGTAACAATCTACTTTGTCACCCTCTCAGCTATATGTTTTCATATATTATTTTCTTTTATTTGAAGTATCTATTGATATTAACCATAAATTGTAAAGGATGTGTGGTATGTTTATTGCCTTTATTTGTTTGATTTTTTTTATAAACGTTGCACCATTCAAATTGCATTTTTGTGATTGTTTTTTCAAATTCACTACCTTAAAGCACGATAACATTGCAAATATGTCTATGCTGAAGTATACGCTTCTGAAAGCAAAATCAAGTATTCCTTGGAAAGGTGTATTTTGTATGTCATCAAATGAAATGGAATTAACTATTTTTCTTCAAATAAATATTTTCCGTTTATTTTTCGTCCTGATAACTTTTATAGGGCAATTTTTATGTAAAGAGCATACCCTTGTTAATGAAGTTCGCATACTGTGAATATAGAACACTTAAAAATGAAAAGACTGAGCAACTCGAACTCTTCGAAATCTGCCGAAAACTTGGTGCGATCTAAGATGCTCATAAAAAGAAGGCAGATCCTGATCGTGTTGCCAATGTAGGTACATAATTCTATATAAGACGCATTCAAATTCACTACTCAGCTCTCTGGATTATAACTCATGAACGTCTTTTGTAGACGAAACGCGCATCTGGCGTAAAAACAAAATTAAATACTGTTATCTATGTTAAGTTTATTTGTATAGAACTATAACTGATCGAGGTTTCTTATGAAACACGATTATAAATATTTTACCCAAAAAATATGTCAATGAAGAATATACTGAAAACTGGAAGTAATTAATGTAATGATTAACATGAATGGTCATCAAAAAATAAAATAAGTTTGACCTTTTGTGAACACAATGATGATACGGTGTTAATTTTACCAAAGTGATAAAGTAATTTATGTTGATTAATGGTTTAAAGACATGAGTACAAAGTGGTCACGCAGACTGATGATTTTTTTTCAAGTATTTGGAATTCTTTGAATTGCATCTATATATGGAGAAAAATGATATCATGTAGCATTTACTTCAAGAGATAGTTTTGATTAAAATTTTGTGTAAAATAAATCTATAAATTGGAAAATTTATGTAAACAACCGAACCTTTAATGTAAAAATTTCTATTTTGTTTCACAATATGCATCATATTTTACAACAACGATAACAACAACTTACCCTTTTTTTCACATTGATAAAAAATTCCTGATTTATATAAATCGATTGTTTTGTAACATTTGGATTTTAAGTATTGAAGGCACTTTTTTTGAAATTTGATTGAACAACACGTGTCGACAGCATACCAAATTTTACCAGTTAATGATATATATAGAAATAATCATTCTATATATTTTAGACATTGTTTCAAACCTAACATTGTATATACATGAGATATAAATTTACAATCAATAACAGGAAAAAATATCTTTCTAAAAAACAGTAAAAAAATAGCGTATGGAAGAGTATTACAGCAAACATATATTATATCTATCGTCGAAGAACACATGTTAAAAAATAACATTTTGAGGTACAATAAAGATACTTTTAGTATATAACAATCATTTAAAAAAAAGTAAATCCGTGTATTTACCATGTTTACTACTAGTGCCAGTTAATAATTTATATTTCACTATTATGAGTAGCTTTTCCAATTCAAATACAAAATTGTAGAGGGATTTTTTTGTTGATTTCAGAAACTGTTGCGAGTTTTTAACAGTTTTAAAAAATCACAATAGTAAATGCATGTAATAACGCCTGATTTACAGTTCTTCAACATGATTCGCTCAATTTATAAAAAGTGAAAATACATGCTAACTGGTTTTTTTAGAATCGTTTATAAGCAACATACATGCACAAATAAATAATAACACATTATGGAGACTTAAGACCTCATAGAGTATATATGACATGTACATCTACTTACAAGAAATGGAAATAGCATATACATATTAATGCCTTCTAAAAAGGAGTAGGTCCGGTAAGGACCGATTTTGACCTCAAATTTCAGGTTCATCTGACGAAAGATTTTGACCACTTTTTAAACACTTAAGTGTCTATTTCATTTGAATTAATAAGTTTATGTGAAAGATTTAAACTGATTGTCATTAAAAACGACCCGATTTAGGCTTTAATATGAAAAATCTATCAAATATGCCGAAAAATGTAACTTTTCAGATAGTTTTCGTCAAAAATGGAAGTGGCCGCATCCGTGTTCATCCTCAATCTTTATATATATAATGTATTATCATAAAATACAACTTACACTTTAATATTAAGGATAAACACGAATGCTGCCACTTTCGTTTCACACGAAAACCGTCTAAAATTTAACTAAAATGCTAGATTTGTGAAGATTTCAATAATTTAGCATGACTTAATGGTGCTAGTACCTGCTATCTGTGCATTGTATTGTCCAAAACAGCCCATATTTATGTAGCAGAAGCATCCTTCTGTACAATAAATAACTAAAAGTTTACATTTTAACAATTTTGTAAAACTGCTATATTTTGGGGCCAAAAAGGGGTCTTACTGGACCTACTCCTTTGTAAAAACCCGAAAACAAAAGTATTACAGCGACCACTAATATCGTATTATACTTTTAAAACATACTATGTTGTTAAGTCAAAAAAGGATATTGCAGGCAATGGACGGGTTGGGGTAATAAACAAAGACTGTTTGCAAATCTACTGACTAAGTATCATTTGTAAAGAAAAAAATAACCCTTATTTGGAAATTAAAACTATGCCCAAAGCTTCAAACAAAAACAAAACTCTCAAATACATTTTCTATTTGTCATCAAGTGACAACTTATCGTTGTGATGTGAAAAATTTCATTCAAGATTCAAGACAGACGTTGCTCAAAGAAAACTTAAAACAATAAAACAACATAAGCAAAACGATGAATAATATCATATATCAGAGCCATGATATCAAAACATCTACTATATATATGTTTATATATAATTCGTCTAAACATCAGCCCAACAATGTTAGATCTGTAAATTTGCTTTAGAAAATTGTTTGTTCTTCCCTCGGCAGAATTCGAACCCTGCAACTGATATATCGACGCGCTAGACCACTTGGACACGTAGGGCTTCACAACAATAAAGCGTCAGTTTCAATCTAGCGTTGTAATACAGTACATGATATTTAGGGCATGAAGATGGAATTGAAATAGTAATCATATATGAATGATTTATGAAAAAAAGATAACAACATGTAAGCTAGAGTACAACAGCAAATATAAATCTACATAATTACATGAGGACAAACACAGACTAGGTTACATATTTATAAACAGAACGACATAGAGACTGATAGTGTGGATAAAAAAACCTTTATGAATGTCTGTTGATTATTAATCATATGAAAAAATAAAAACCAGATTATTTTCTATGAAAAAAAAAAACTACGATTAGTTACTTCACTCAAAATTTATATACTTGGCATGAGACAACACTTATCGAATTGTATACTGCTACAACACAGGAATCAGTTCCTTTGAATTAAAAAAAACGAAACCCAAATTATCTTAACAGAATCATAAAAATAGGCAGACATTGTCTGTTCACATGCTGAACATTAAGATAAAACGAGGAACATGTTGAAGACTATTTCTTTTATTATAGGAATAACAATATTTTCTACTTGGAATTTCATTCCTATCATACATTATATGTTTTTATATATACTGTAAATAAAGGCAACAATAGTATACCGCTGTTCGAAATTCATAAATCGATTGAGAGAAAAAAACAACGGAACAGAAACACAACATTAAAATGTAACACACACAGAAATGAACTATAATAAAAAAATTGCTATTTGTCTGACTTGGAAATTGTTTACAATTTTCTTTTTACAATAACCAATGTGAGAAAAAAAATCAAAATCAAATACTTATATCATTTGGCAATGTATTACAAACAATACAATATCTATTTGGTAAACACAAATACTATTAAATATACAGGTTTCAACTTTTATATTTAATGCGTTTCCCTCAGTTTTAGTTTGTTACCCCGATTTTGATTTTTTTGTCCATGAATTTACGAGTTTTGATCAGCGGTATACTACTGTTGCCTTTATTTACAATAAAAACTAAACAATTGTTTTAATCTTGAGGTTGTTTAGAATCAAAGGACATTTTAAGCATTATTTTCTATTAAAAATGCCGCAATATGACTGAAAGAGGTTATACATGAAAACAATCTTCTAGTTAATGGGATTATAGACAATAGTGTATACTGTTTCTCCGACATTTTGTGATTGTCAATTTGTGTGCACTTTAATTACATATTTGAAAAATAATAATTATGAAATAACTTTCATTAGTAAACATATATATTAAGACAATATGCGCCTGTTTTCACATCAGCAATATGTTTTTCTTTGTAAACATGATTCCTAGTCCTTTTTCATTTTGTATCAAGCTTAAGAATTTCTAAACAAAACAACTTTTACCCTACATCGTGTAAATCATTTTGAAATATATTTAGTCCCACTTCATAAATCCTTAATTTGTAAATATTCAACTGAAGAAACAAATTAAAAATACCAGTAATCTCAAATGGATGGCTTCAAATTGTAAACTGTAAACCCATCTTAAATATTATAGATAAATAAGTGTCAGATACAAAAGTTTAATAAGGTATTAGGAACCAAGTGTATACTCTGTATATCACTTTAGTAACAACAAATGAACTGTTAAAATAAGTAAAAGTATATGTAAAGTTTTTTAACGATTGAAATATCAAGTAAATGATTAATAATTACACGCGGACAAAGGTTTTGAACAGCCGACACTTGACGTTTTACAGCGGCAGATGTCTTCCTACTGTTACGCTGATATGGCATTACGTTGTATATACCCATCGATAGATTTACTTTCTTCGTTTGCCACCTGAAGTGAATCTTCTGCTGATGAATATATCTGCCCAACATTACTATCTCCTGTATTAGAACAGGCACTTCCTTGATCATTTACACTAAATTCACTATTCAGCAAATAGTTTTCGGTGATATATCCGGACCCAAATGAGTTCTCAACTTTTCTTGTGTCATTTGACTCTGAAACATAGGATGCTACATTTTCCTCTTCAATCAGGTTACCATTTAGCATGTTTCCCTCTGTGATGTATCCTCCAAAAGTTTCACTTTTACCTGTCCAGTTATCCATATTTTCCGTTAAGTGATTTGTTCCTTTAAGATCTTCCGGGGCCGGTTCCATATTCAGTATTCCCAAATCTATGTCTCTTAAGTAACAAGCACCGTTCAAATCTTCTTGAACTCGTTCCCTGTTTGAATTCAAAACACCTGGATTCCTTATATCTTCCTCCTTAAGGTAACAGTTACTTATAGAATCCTCTTGATCTTGATCAATGTTATGTTCAATTACATCCTGACATCCTAACTTTTCTTTCAAATCATCACTATCGTGCCGATTTTCACAACCAGCTGTCATCCGTGGAGTTAAAATATCTAGTAACTTAGGGTTTTCCATGGCATCGAGACGATGGTATTCTACTACTGTTGAGCTACCTGAATTATCAGAAGTGAGTTGGTGTCTGGGTAATGAAAGGCCTAGATTATTCACGGCTTCTTTAGGAAGATAACCATTGCTTATCATACTTATGTCAGAGTCCTCTTCATTGGCTTCAGTCAAATATAACAAACCATCAGGTGCTTTATAATTCTTTGTGGAATCTATACTATAGTTTCTACTATTTTCAGTGGCTTGGAGGGTCTCTGTTTTGATATATGGTTGGTCCTTAATTGGCTGTCCACAAGTTTTTGACATTTGAACTTCTGGCTGATATACATATGGATCACTATCAGACCCAGATTCGAGCACAATATTTGCTGTAACATTGGACTCTTTTTCAACATGCTTTATATAACTGTCTGTATTTTCATTTTCTGAAAAAAATCAAATGTGGTGGTGAATATACAATGGTTGTAATAAAATAAGCTCAATCATATCATTAAACGTGTCAATATTTATATAAAACACTTGTCATTTTGATTGTTTTTCAATCTTATGTATTTACACAGTACAAATTGATTACATGCCTACTGCATCATACAAACTAGTCTTCTAATATAATAAAATTCAAACTTGAATGTTATTAACAGGATTGCAAGGAAGAGATACACAAACAGATACCCATACCAATACATCAATATTTTTTTTTAGAATACTGAAATAAGCATAGGAAAGTTTGCATATCCATTAATGTTCAAAACAGCAACCAACCATTATCCAAGGAATCCATGTTTACTTGAAAAACATAATGTATGTACAGGTGATTACTTTGTAATGCACTCATGTGGAATCAATCACATGATATACATGTTTACTTTATTACAAAAAAAAAATTGAAGATCAAATACAATAATAAGCATGAATATATTTTTTTACATTTTGTTTTGCCCTAGTGATTTCTTAAATTCCACTCTAGTAACGTACATAAAATATTTCTTTACTATTTTTATGGAGTGGAAAGATATAGAAAAATAGAAACCTGAAAATGACATGTCAATCCAAAAATTAGAGTGTGTATTCGTTTAATTACCACATAGTTTATGTGTGGGATATAACGTCTTCTCGGATTTTATCCTCTCATCCTCTGCACTCAAAGTTGACGGACCAGTGATGTTATTAAAAGCGTTTTCTTGTCTTGATGATGCAGTATCAGTATCTAATGCCATTTTAGAATATTCTGGGCTACATTCTTGTTGAGAACTTGTTTTATGATCGTCACTAGATTTTTGATTGCTGTTTACTCTTGTAGTTTCTTCTGGTAGAGGAAATAAATTTAATTTGTTATCTACTGCAGGAGATTGTAACCCATCTGATGCCAAACTACTCCTACCACTGTCTTTACTTAATTGCGATGAATATGGCAAAACCTACAATTGAAAAAAAAAAGTATTCCTCAAAGGCGTTTGCATCACTATTATTTAAGATGAAAAAAATCACTTAAATACATCTTTTGTGACAAAAGATAATACATAATGTCATTTTGCGTAACCACTATTGGGTCTTTGTGTATCGGGCATAATAAAAGTTTTTGTTTATTCTACAAGTTATGGTATATTATTCTTCAAGTAATTTCTTTTTGTTAGCCACTTACGTGTGCTGGCTTTCGAATTTAGTCCTGGTATCTATGATGAGTTAATTTCGAACAGTTTGTTTATTGATATAATGATGCAGTCCGCATTTACCTGTTTTACTATTTACACGTAAAAACGTCCAAGTACCGTACCATATAGTGTGGTATTCCAATGTTGTTTCTCAATGGTTTTTTTTATTAAACCATGAGATTGTTGTGATTGTTATTGCAGCAATTGATAGATTGCTATACCGGACATTTTTAACTGCTTGTTAATATTAGATTGCATTCCTATACTTATCATTATAAATAAACTCATCATAGATACCAGGACTAAATTTAGTATACGCCAGACGCGCGTTTCGCCTACAAAAGACTCATCAGTGTTGTCAACGGCTGGACCGAATACCAAAAACGCTAACTGTTAGCCGGACATTCTGTCAATTTTATTAGATTTTATATAAATGAGTATTGGAATCATTTATAATTTTGTTTTATTTAAAAATTATCATTTTGGTAATACATTTGACAGATCAATTATTAAGTATTTAGATTGCGATGTTCATTTATCAAACATAAAATTAATAAGAACTCAAACAATTTGTCTATCAGCTTGGGGCATGATCTTAAGTAAACATAATTAGTATACATAATTTTTTAAACAGTTACTTTAAATCATTATTTTATTTTTGATCTAATAGTGCGAAGACCTACATCTGAATGTGTAATCTCCATCGGAGAAGGGTTTGCCATACTTCCAACGAAATGTCAACTCTAAAATTATGAAATGCAAGTCAACGTGAATGAAATTAATGAAGTTAACCGGTTAACCATGAAGAGCAAGATTTGCTTACCCTTTCGGATCACCTGAGATTACCAATTTTTGGTATGGTTTTTGTTTTCTATATTTGTTGTGTAACTTTTTGCTGTTGTTCTTTTTTTAGGCCTTGGCATTCTCAATATTTATTTTCGACTTAACAGTTTGAATGCTTCTTTTGTATCCTTCGCTTCTCTTTTGCTTTTAACAATGTAATTGATAATATTTTGAAGGCATTAACTGAGTTTTACTATTTTTGCTACACTTAAACTTTAAAAGAGTTCGGACGTTTTATTTGGATTAGGAATTTTGATTAGGGACATTCCGTTTCGAATTTTTCTCGGAGTTCAATATTTTCTGATTTTACATTTTACCGAATAGTTGATTTTACAAATCATATGTTGATATCATGTCACAAACTCAGGTTCAACCCACCATTTTTTTCATAAAATGCCCTGTACCAAATCAGGAAAATGGCCATTGTTACATTATAGTTCGTATCTGTGTGTTTTACATTTCGGTGTTGTGTCTCTGTTGTGCCGTAGTTTTCTAATATTTGATACGTTCCCCCTCAGTTTTAGTTTGTATCCCGGATTTTTTTTTCTCTATCGATTAATGAATTTTGAACAGTGGTATACTACTGTTGCCTTTATTTATCTGGTGTTATATCCCCGCTCGGCACAATTGGGAAAATATATCTGTCCGTCTATCACTTATCTTTATTTTCATCAGTTGGTGCAGGTCAGTAATCTGCAATTATGTATATAACTTATCTAGTTGTACCAGGAGAACGCAAAATAACAAAGAAAATTTGATACCTACCGTATTTCCGATTGATATATTTATCTTTGGAGTGTCTATATCCAAAGGTCGTTTAATTTCCCTGATACCATGGGCTGTTCGCCTTTAGAAAAGAAATCATTAATTATCTTTTGTGTAAAACAATATGCACTGTTAATTTTACGATACCTGTTTGAATAACTTTTTAAATGTTTGTCTGAAAATTACAAGCCAAAACAAACAACAACAACAAAAATCTGAATAAGATTTAAAAAATTTATGTTCCATGAATAATATTTTGAAAATAATAAAATACATACTTATAGATAAAAACAGCTCCAGCAATTGCCAACATGAACAAGAAAGTTCCCCCTACTGCTATACTTGTTATTTCCGACGTTGCCAAGTCTGAAGCATAAAAAAGTTAGTATAAATACAATATGGACAACCATAACCCGGTACGTCATAGCCACTTTTAATGCAACGTATCTGTGCAATTAAAAGATCCCAGTTCGGTATACAGGACACAATTATTTAAACTAAAGATAAGACGACTTTATTGTACTTGAAAAATTAGAACCGCGAAAGCATGCCGTAGTGTTTACAGAGAAACTAATGTTGAGTCAAATATGGTCAGTTTTTTTGGTTGTTATTCTATTGGATAAGTTTTTGTGTAAGGAGCACAACCATATGAGTGAAGTCCGTATAAGGTGAACTTGCACATACGTAACAAACTAGATCAGATATGTAATCTTTATTCGATGAATCAGATGGTGCGTTCCTGTAGATGATTCGAAATTGAATTATCATAAGTAACTGGTTCATTAAATAGCCATGGGATTTTTTAAGCGTAATTTGAAGTATATGACCTGGACAGCGGTAAAGGGAAGTTACATACATGCATATAGCAAACAGTTGTTTATTTCACTTAGCTAAAAGAAAACTTCCGCAACCACAAGTGTTCTTCCTTTCACAAAAGTACATATGAAGTATATGTGCTTGAGTATTCATAAGGTATTGACATTGAATAGTGATTTCAATTCGATTGTATCTTAAGTAATTTATTATCTAACATTTATATACACATGGAAAAAAGTATTGCAACACTTTGATGGAATATAATAAAATATTTGTAACATAATATTGAAACATAGTTTATGATATCATGGGCATTAGAACGAACAATAAATGTATGAAAAAAAAAGTTTTATCTAATCACAATTTTAATAACAAAATGAAGTGTTTTTTGTACAAAAAAATGCATTTTACAACTTTGACTGTAGTTGAACTTTACAATGTCAGGCATTTCAAAATTAATCTCAAGATGAATGTTCACATCATTGTTGATCGTCAGACGCCAGAGAATTAGTTCTTTGTGTACAGGCTCCATTCAAACGGATAACCGCCTCTTAACGTCTTCTGATTCCTGCCATAAATTGATTCAATTGTTGCCAAGTTAGCAGCAACCATTAATGATGAAGGGCATTGTTTATTTCATAACGTGTTTGAACTGTGGTGTCCGTTCGTGCACTTTGCGCCCAATAGTGTCCCATATATGGTCGATATGGTTCAATTCCGGGCTACGATCGGGCAAAGGAAAATAAACCGAATTCCATTAGAACAATGGATCTTCCTCCACGATGCTAATTCTAACTTTGGCGAGCTCTGCACTACATTGGATACGGACAACTGTGTGTCTGAACGTAAGCAAAGGTCCCCGAAAAGGTCTTATCGCACGATAACCAGGAGCGATGAGTTGATCTCGAACAGTTCTTGTTTAAAGGCTCCTGCATGGCCACCACTTTTTTTTTTGGATTGTATTGTATGTAATGGGTTTCAATCTGACCAACCTTTATTATGCTTGATTTTCCCAAGTTAATGGTACAAAAGGTCTGCTTGATCTCGGAAGGTCTTTAACATCGTTTGTTGCCTGATTTTTATTCTCAAAACGACCTATAGTGGAATGGTGATGACCAACAATACTTGCAATTGTCACAGCGAAATACCTACTTTTCCAGTGCTGATAATCTGCCATCTTGCTGCAGTTAAGAGTTGTTGAGGACCCATAAAAAGGTCTCAATCACACAACTTTATAAACTTGGTTATTTAAAGTGTTGAAAACAATGAGGATAAAAAATATCTGTTTTGTTGTTTATGGGTACAGTAGCTGCATTTGCAGATAAGACATTATCGAGTCGATATTTATTGATTAAACTCAGGTGATATTTAGATAATGGTTAACTAGTTCTAATTCAGCAAATTATATCCCCAAAAAATAATGAGTGTTTTTTTTAATTTCAATTTCAATTTGGTGTTGCAATACTTTTTCCATGTGTATAGTTAAGAATTGTCATGACTTGTAACCTTACAATCATAGGTTGTTAATATTTTTTATAACGTGCACCAATGATGATGGAAAATAACAAAAAATATGTCTTCTATATCGTATCAGGGCTTTTGATATAATATTGACTTGAAAGACATCCATACGGTAAGTATGTATGCATACAAAACGTAAAGAAATCAACACCTTATTGAATAAGGTTTTTCTACCGGAGGTTGGTGGTTCTCTCCAGGCACAATGCAATCATTTAACAATAAAAAAAACTGACCGCAACGAAGTAGCACACTTGTGGTGAAAGTAGCATAAAAACCAATCAACCAATCAATCAATCATAATTTCAATTTTATCCATATTCGAAAGAAAATCTATATAGATGTTTCAATATTTTATTCTATTGACGAAATAAATATTACAGTCATTGAATAGCATTTTAATCTAATCACTATGATAGGTACCATTATTTGTGGGTTGTATATACACCATATCACTGTAATCACTAATTCTTCCATCGCCTGTTATATGCTGAATTTGAACACCATATGAAGTTCCCGCCTTTAGATTTGAAATTACCAGCTTAGATGGTTCAGTTGATGGAATTTCCAATACTTTTTGATCACCTTTAGAAAATTAAATTATACCAAAATACATAAAATAAGATATTACTTATATAAAAACTTAAAATACTTAAAAAAAAACGACAATGCCATGGCTAAAAATGAAAAACACAAACAGACAAACATTAGTACACATGACACAACATCGAAAACTAAAGAAAAAGCAACACGAACCCCACCAAAAACTAGATATGATGAATTATTCTTTTATACAAAATGTATTAGTCATTAGTTCATAATAAAACAAAAAATTATGTAATAAAAATACTTAACTCCAAGGAAAATTAAAACGGAAAGTCATTTATCAAATGTCAAAATTAAAAGCTATAACATTGTGGATTAAACCTAGTTTTTTATTGCAAGATAGACCTCAAACTTTTATGACACAAACAGTCACACAGAATTTCATTATATTGACAACATTGTGTGAGCAAAACAAACAGATATATAGATGAAAAAAATTTATAGTATAGCAGTCAACATTGTGTTATCATTTTAAGCTCTATAAAACAAATAACTATTTAAACGCAGGGAAACAACTGGCATATATACACTCAATAGAGTACATTGGCAAAAATGAAAGACAATAATACAAATAAAATTGAATATATTACATTAACAAAATGAAAGCATTACAGAAAACGAAACCCACCTGAACAGTCAGTGGTACCTTTGCTTGCAGTACACCATGTTACTTTGAAAAACTCAATGTAAGGGGAATCCCCACACTTTGGGTCTGGCCAATCAACTGTTATTCCGTCTTCAGGAAATGCCAGTACATCAACTTGAGTTGGAGGAGACGGAGCTGAAATTAAAATCTGATTTGTTTTTAATTTAAATACAATATGTAGACTCGTAAGAAAATTAAAGAGGCACTAGCTGTCAAATTCATGTTCACCGATTTGACAAAAGTTCTAACATTTGATTTATAGCAATGTAAAACACTTCGTTTCGTGTGTAGTTTATTCTAGGAGCCATACAATTCACTATCGATTTGACCTCTGATGACCATATTGAATATAGATATAACTAGATTAAGTAACTCGTGCAATTTTTCTAAGTCGGTTTATTTTATATCAAAGATTAAAAATATGTGTTTATCATCCTTTTTAACTGTAAAAGAATGATTTTTTTGCGGATTAAACCAGTCAATCAAATGATTTATCTTTATTTCACTTCAATGTTGACATTCTTTTTCTTTAAATACCTTTATACACACAATTCATGTGTTATCCATCTCTAGATAAGGGCTTAGATACAATGGGGTCGAATTATTCACATGCAAGTGAGTAGTTCCTTATTACTGTTTCTTAGTAGATTTTTGACAAAATTAAATCATACTGGTTGCTTACATCGAATAGTTATTTCACTATTTCCCTTTCATTATTAATTGAACGCAATAAAAATCTTATTTTAATTTTTTTCATATATCTATTAGCTAGTGCCCCTTGAAACAGTCATGCTTTTGTTAAAGATTAAATTTATTGATATCCTCCTTGTCAGTTCTATCTTAGTTTAACACATAACTGCTCGATATTTCATAAGGTATTGAGTCTAAAACGGATATGGTAGAACATTAAAATGCAAGACCGTTAACACGCAGTAAGCTTTTTAAAATCAGTAAAAATAATCAATTGTCCATATATTTTACAGACGCTATCACGAGTCGGTTGACCATTATAAAACAACCGTTTCACAGATGATATCAGATATGTTCCTGATGTCGTAACTACAATCCAGTTCCCTTTTCACGAATGTGAACAACCGAAATGGGCTATTTACTGGGTTTGTAATAACCTGAGCAACACGACGGATACCATATTTTGAGAAGAATCTTTCTTCCCTTCCGTTACATCTGAGATCATATTCCGTTTCTAATGGAGGTTCGTGCTGCTTTGTCTTTAGTTTCCTATGTGTACTATTGTTTGTCTGTTTGTCTTTTCTTTTCTTTTCCGGGCATGGCATTGTCAGTTTATTTTTTATCTATGATTTTGAATGTCACTTTGGGATCTTTCGTCCCTCTTTTTCATTAAAGATACCCAGATCAAAATTTAATTTAACTAGAATGTCAAATAGATATTTGACAATTTTCAGTAACATTTAATAAAAGAAACCAGAAAAGTTAACACTTATTTGAGTTTTGATCATTATATTTATGTTCATCCTGCTATCATAAATTCTGCTCTTAGATTATAAATGACACATTCAACAATTGCACTCTATCCAAATGTTTTGACAAAAATACCAAGTAAACTTATGGTCAGGAAATAAGAAAAGGTCAAAACAAACGCCCAACTATATAAACCCAAATGGAAAACAAACTTCTTACTTCTGACATTGTATTTTCTTATACTTAAATCAGAAACAGTGATTAAAAGCTTTAAACGACTTCCTCTTTTTAAAATAATCTTGCGGTATTAATGAAAGAACATTTTTCCTTTGAAAGACAACAAGAACATAACGATTGTTTTAGAGTTATTTGTGTGTAAGGCTTCCTTCATTAGCTAGTTGGTAGAAGATAGGCGAAAAATGCCAGCGGGACAGTGAACTCATTGAGATTTCACAAAACATCTTCAACCCGGCCGCATTTTTTGCGACTGTCTCAAGTCAGGACAGTCTGGCCTTTTTTCAGTCTTCTATGTTTTTATTTTCAGAGTTGAGTGTGACGTCAATTATCGCTGAGCTAGTCCACATTTTCTTGTTTAAGGCCTGCTGATGTCCGCTCCCAGGTGCGGAATTTCCCCCTGTGTTTAAGACCAATTGGTGGCCTCGGCCTGTTTTCTGCTCTTATGTCGTGTTGTTGACACATTCCCAGTTTCCGTTGTAAATCTTATATAAGGATACGAAACAAAAGTCAATCAATACGGTTTACACAGATATGAAATCAAATTTTACGGAATTTTTCAAAAGTTTCGTTATATATATTTCAGTGTTGAATTAGATTAGATTTCAGTGATTTTCCGTAATAAAATATTTACTCTTTACTAGATTAAAAATTTGAAATTGTCATTGGAATGAAAACAATTGTTAAGTTTATAGGATTTAGAGTACTTTAGGTACGTGGGAGATTTATTTCCCCGAGGGTATCAACAGCCCAGTGGTCAGCACTTATTAGTTAACTTGACTTGAGTTATCATTGATATGTTCATAATTATAAATTAACTGTTAACAAAATTTTAAAATCTTGAAAAACGAAGTCTTTTCTACCTCAGTGAAATATTACCTTAGCAGTATTTGGCAAAACTTTTAAGAATTATTGGTCCTCATTGCTCTTCAACTTCGTACTTTCTTTGGCCTTTTAATAATTTTGGATTCGAGTGTCACTAATGAGTGTTTTGAGGACGAAACGCGCGTCTGGTGTAATTGTAAAGTTACTGGTATCTATGATGAGTTTATTCAAGTAGATTTACATACCTAAACCTGTTAGATAATAACAGTCTTCCCATTTAAATCCTGAACTAACTTGGTCGATGTCAGACGACACACCAAACCTATACTTCTTATCAAACTCTAAATGGTCGATTGCAAGTAAGTTAGAATTCATTGGTGCCCTAATCCATTCAATATCAGTCTGAAATAGATAAATAGATACAATAGATAAATAATCTGAATAAACATTCGTCTGACATGAATCCCTGTAAAATTTTGTTATTAAGTCCTAGAATCAAGGAGGAGAGAGAGATTTATTTTCTATTCCATTTTCTTTAAATGTAATATATAAAGATGGTGAACTGATTCGATAAGGTAGGTTCAGGTACACCATTTCCCTAAAAATGACTGTAAAAAACAAATGATACTTTGTTACCTAAACCGAAATGTGCACTTTAATTTTACTGTATTTGTCCTTTTCAACCATCTTTTATTCAAGCGTCACTAAGGAGTCTTTTGTAGACGAAACACGAGTGTGGCGAAAATACCAATTGAAATCCTTGTATTTATGATAAGTTTATTAATGGTTGAAATAAGTTGTAAAACAATTTGATAAATAGAAGACTTACTGTACATTCTGTGTCAAACTGACAGTAGTATACAGTGTGGAATGTAATTCTCTCATCCTCTGTTGGTGTCCAACTTACACTTACAGTTGTATCTTTAGACGTATTCTTGGCCTCAACTATAATTCTACTTGGAGATAAAACAGCTGCAACATAAAAACTTATTGTACCAATGAACTCTTCATGATAGACACTATTCACAAATTGCTATTAACTTATTTGGTTTTTTTTTGTAACTATTAATTTCAATAATATGAATAAAACTTTTAAACTTGTCATTCAATTTCAACGGTTTTACTTTTCATTTGAGCTTTCTGTTTTTGATGGCTGATTTCCTTTCTCAATCTATTGATTAACATAAATAAAGGCACCAGTAGTATACCGCTATTCGAAAGTCATAAATTGATTGAGAGAAAACAAATCCGGGTCATAAAGTAAAACCGAGGGAAACATTAACTATAAGAGGAAAACAACGAAACAACAGAAACAACAGAAACACTAAAATGCAAAAAAACAAAACACCAAACGACAATGTAACACACAGAAACGAACTATAAGATAACAACTGTCTAGGCTAAGGTATATTTGCCTGGGATAAGAAAGTCCTTAGAATTTAGAATAATTCATACTTTTGCAAACAGTAAATCTATAAAAAAAAAATGAAAAAAAATAACTCCATAATTGATATTCATGTCAACACCAAAGTGCTGACAAACCATTGAATAAAAACGAACACGTAAATCAACCTAGGGAAGCACCAACGGCACTTCGCAAATAAGTTAATAGAAAGGCTCTGAAATAAGAAGTGAGTTAATAAAGACTTCTTTTAGTAAGAATAATAATGCTCACTGTTAGCTATCGGTATGAATATATTCGATGGTTCAAGCGAGTCTCCGACTTCATTTCTCGAGAAAAATGACACAATTACTCCATGTCTACATGGGAGAAGCAAGGATGTAAATGTTCTGCTGATGATAGGGTTAGTAGACAGTGTGCCATCCTCTGATAATACGGTTATATTGTATCCTAACATTGGACCATTCTGGTATGTTTCTGGCAAGTCCTTAAACAAGCACATCGAAATTAAATATTATCATAATGTACATTAATGACATCTATAAGTACAATTTTATAATTATCATTAAGCAGTAATTCAAAAATATCATCATTATGTAAATTAATGACATATAATAGAATATTGTTTTCTTACAGTTATCAAGATACCAAGCTATTCATAGAAACAAAGGTACAGACGCTGAAATGTCTAGCTTGCTTATTTTCAATCACAGTTAAATAAAAATGATGAAAACAAGTTCACATGAAACTTTCCAGACAGACATGTTAACAGTTTAATAATTTCATTTGTCAAATATATTTGACATTTTGACATAAACATTGATTCCTGACAACCTGACAAAAAATAAAATAACAAAAAAACACGTTTTTCAGAAAATTCTCAACGGAATGTTTCTAAGCAAATGTCTCTATCAAGTATTTTATAACTCCGGAAATTTTAGGAGCTAGATACAGATTATAATAATAAATAGCTCTAACGTCACAACTAAATAAAATATATAAAAATGGTTGGTAAAACGATGCAGAGCCAGAACCGACATTAACCTAGCCCTGAGAAGTGACAACTGAAGAAAAATTGAAAAAAATAACTAATGTTCGGGCTGAACAAGTCTTAACCAAAACATCTAGCAGTTGTCTGGTATTTCCTTCATTTGCTTTTATCATAAATGAGGAGGTAATAAGCACATGTGAACATTTCTTGATAATTGCAACAGAGGTGTATGTAGTATATTGCTGTCTTATCTGCATTTGCTTTGAAAAATAAAATGAAATACTTGTTCCTGTGAAAGCACATCATAATCTAATTTGATCATTGGGTGAACAATAGTTCAAATATATTATCATTATGTAGGTAAAGGACATATATGAAAACAATATTTTTTCTAACAATGATAAAATAACCAAACTAGGGTACCTACTTTCCAATACAAGGTCACATTACGATTGTTATTCCTACAGCCCTCAACTGAAACAACATAACTTCCTGGAAAAACTTCTGGTGGTCTTTCAGGGACTAAATAAGAAATACAATATTGAGACAACTATCAATCCGGTGCAATGCTATAACACAAACATTGTGTGGTCTTTGTATACGCAAAAGAACACCGAATGAGAATATACTTTAATGTAAGAAATTACAGTATGATGACAATTTTGTCATTAGAGGTAATGCGAGTGGGGCTCACAAAATAATACCCATTACATACCGTTACCAATGACAAAGTATATGAGTGTTAAAGTAAACACTCCATTTGCTTTGTTTTTGAATTACATATATGAGTTTACACGATAAAATTATATAATGATGATGCAAAAGTAAAAGTAGGTGTGTGAAAGTTTCACAATTAACCTTTCATCAGTACTTGAGCAGTTGCGAAAAAAGAGTGTAATAGAAAAATGAGTAGAGAAATGAACGAGCTAACGAATCAAAATACTTTAAAATAATAAAAATATCAAACTCTAAGGAAAATTCAATGCGGAAAGAACCTTATCAAAGAAAAGTATCTGTATACACTTTCTTACTGTCTGTCCGAGTTGTGGCGATGATAACTACTGGATTACTAGGGAATCCAATATCACTATTGTTTCCAATATCACTATTGTTTCCAATATCACTATTGTTTCCAATATCACTATTGTTTCCATAATCTCTATATTCAGGTCTCACCACAGTTGATATCTTATATTCTGTGTTCGGCTTCAGCCCACAGACTGTTGTGTTCAATTCTCTTGACTTTACTACCTGTATTGCATCATAACAATTTTGACAGAAATTTACTAGCACATCGTTCCTTTAAATTGTTACTTTCAGACAAGAAATTATTTCATAGAAAACCAAAAACCTTAAAATTCTTTGTAAAATTCATTTAATTTAAACACAATCCTTTTTCTTCATAAAGGTTACATGTAATCAAGATATTCCTATATGAGTATCTACACCACTAAAATATAAACCAAAGTCGGATAAGGAATTGAAACTTCCTTATGAAACTTCTTAAATCAAAAACAATTATGAGTACAATGAACTACAGGAAATTATATGTAAACACTAAAACTAGCTCAAATATTAATTTTGAACATGGAAGACCAAATTTACCTTTTGTCTTTCAAAATTAATGGGACTGTTATTAATAAAAAAAAACGTATGAGAAACCAACCCAATATCATTTAATATGGTCTTATATGAGTATAAAATATACATTTGACGAGAACTCAATCATTCATGCATATCTACCTTATCATCGGTCCATTTTGAAGTAATATGGATGATAAATGTCTTTTCCTTATCCGATGTCTTATGATTCCACATTAATGAGACACATCTACTTGAAATAGAAACAATCTCAATCATCTCAATTGGATTTGGTTTCACTGAAAAAATACATGAATACTGCTATTTGCTGTTGTTATCAATTGCCCATTGATATATTCACTAAA
Organism: Mytilus trossulus; assembly: GCF_036588685.1. Lineage (NCBI taxonomy): Eukaryota > Metazoa > Mollusca > Bivalvia > Mytilida > Mytilidae > Mytilus > Mytilus trossulus. Next base: position 13,854,795 of record NC_086373.1, read on the forward strand.
GATCGATGATAAACTCAAATAAATAATTGTATGATGTATACGTATAAATTAATAAATTAATCTTTTTTTTTTAACGTTATATGATGTATCGTATTGTAATATACATATTTTGACCCATTTGAATTGCATGTGAATACTGTTTTAGTTATCCAAAATATAAATAAACAAGAATGTGTCCATAATACTCGAATGCCCCAATCGTACTATCATTTTCGATGTTCAGTGGACCTAAAAATTGGGTGAAAACTCTAATTTTACATTGAAATTAGAAATATCATATTATAGGGAACATGCGTACTAAGTTTCACGTTGATTGGACTTCAATTTCATCAAAACCTACCCTAACCCAAAACTTAACCTTAATCGGGACAAACGTACGAACGAACGGACGGACGGGCGTACAGAACAGTAAAAGATAATGCCAATAAATTGGGTATAAAAATAAATAAGATTTCTAAAAGTCTACCGAAATAATCATTAGAGAGGAAACCTGCAATAATCAAGCCATAAAAGCTTTTATATCAAAATATAATTAAGTGCTGAACTGAAAACGTTCGTTTCGTTCTATAATTATGATCATCAGTTATCTAGTACAAATAGAGGGATACGAGGAATTAAATGTGATGCATGTTAAAGAAATTTTCTGTCACTCTTCCACAGTGTTCTATGATGTTTATGTGCGTACTTGTTTTCTTTCTATGTCAGGTTCTTGAATTATTATCCACTTATTTGCCCTGTTTAATAAGTTCTCAGTTTTTTATTTACGAAATTTGGTCATGATAATAAAAAAAAAACACCAATGATATCTGATACATATATTAGACCCAAAATTAGTTAAATGTTGACCCAGTGGAAATGTTCACTATCACAAGTGTTTTAATTTCGGTCTTTTTTAGTAGCTATGACCTTGAGCTGAGATGTTTTGTTTCTCAAACTGTATTATTATCTTCCGTATTTACATGTGACCATTATACCGTTGGTTTTCCCGTTTGAATGGTTTTACACTAGTAATTTTGGGGCCCTTTATAGCTTGTTGTTCGGTGTGAGCCAAGGCTCCGTGTTGAAGACCGCATTTTAACCTAAAATGGTTTACTTTTTAAATTGTTACTTGGATGGAGAGTTGTCTCATTGGCACTCACACCACATCTTACTATATATATATATTTATCGGACCATAGATGAATTATCACGTTGTGATTGGTTAAACGCCGTCACGTGGTGACCCCCTATGAAACCGTATGGGGTTAGTAAGTTTCATATGGGGTTCGTGACGCGTTAATGGCGACGTCATCTATTAATGTTGTTGTGTTTCATTGTTTATTTTTTAACAAAACGCCGCATAAAAAGTCCAGCGTCCGATAAACTCGTTATACGGTTAACTACTGACCCCCTACGGATCCATAGAGGGTGAATAAAATGCATAGGGGACTCGGCCTCCGGCCTCACCCCCTATGGATTTTACTAACCCTCTATGGATCCGTATGGGGTCAGTAGCGAACCATATAACTTATAATATATGATTACGGTCAATAATCTGCAATCTGTATAAGTTCTTGTTTATCGTCTGTAAAAAAGAACAGACTAACAAATTCTTTGTAAAATTGGGTTACAAATTTGGTGAGGATTTTTAAGATGTAAAACTAAAAACCTATACAGCAGTTGTCTTAAAATATATTTTTACAATCGGTTATCACAACATATCGAAAATTGAAAATCCATATGAAGGAGAATACAATAAAAATGTAAGATGCCAAGAAAGTATGTAAATAAAATATATTCATTTCTTTATGAGATATCTTATTTAATTGCAAGTTGATAAAATTTCTTATAACCTTTCTGAGATCACTTTTAAACTAAACAATATATTGTTTATAGTAGATATCTTACATATTTTTTTATAAGTTTGTTAGACATCTAATTTAGTTTATAAGACATCTTTCAAAGATAGCTTCACTAAAATATAGATTTGCAAGGAAAATATAGCAGTGTTTGTGATGATTACAGTATACTTTTTTTTCAGAAATGAAAAGTCTGCTTACACTCCAATTGTGTTAAACATTTTGCAAATTAATTTATTTTACCATATTCAGCTTGTTTAATCGTCATCCAATCTGTCTCCACTGAAACATTTCGCTTAGTGTTCTTTACACTAACTATAAAGGACAAACTAGATCGATCAAATAAATGAGGTCCTCCTCTTATCCATGTACAATTCAGTAAATTCTTATTAGGACAGGATCCACTATATGCACTGAAAATAAACCAAAATATGTATATTGAAATCTTTTTACTGTATTTACATTTAATTTTCTTATTCATAAAAATGAAAACCACAGGACGTTACATCAGTTACTGGGTAAAACTAGTTTACCCCGAACGCGTTTTTTTTCAAAATGTAGAGAAAATAGAAGGGGCAAATTTTCATTAACTTTTCATTTTGTCAATAACAAGTTGACACTTCTCAATAAAAAAAAATGTCATTTCTTAGTTTAATTTTAGTATTTTTCACTTCCTAGTTGACGTTTTTCAGTTTCAGCAGTTACCTTCAATAGGCTTCACTTTTAAGTTGGATGATGTTTAAAACATGTTCCAGAGAGAACTTAATTTAAAAAGGCCACTGTGAGTTTACCATCCTCTAATAATATCGTTCCGGTTAACACATAAATGTATGTAAAAAAAAACTAGCTGTATTCGAAACTTGGGCGCAGAAGTTTTTTGATGTCAATGCATCTAACGAACATTTGGGTGAGTTGTTGTATGTAGGGGACTTCCACTCATTTAAATGATTTATTACACAGGTTAACAAGGTAGTTCACTTAGTATCTTATATCTAAACTCACTGACTTTACTGATCATTGTGCAATTCATTTCACATTGGCCAATGGGTATATATTAAAGGTAAATGCAGTTAAGAATTTTAAGCTCGGAGGGTGTAACGAAATCATTACTAGTATAAGAAGAATAGTCAAATTCATACAAGTTCATATAACTTGTAAATAAAGACTTAAAACTGATAATTCGAGACAGGTGTGTTATGAACTATGTTCTGTTGCACTTAAGTGTTCCTGTTGTTCCTTTGTTTAATATTATAGTTGATGTGTTTCCCTGGGATTTAGTTTGTGGCCCTGCTTTGTTTTCTTTAAATCGATTTATGACTTTTAACACCGGTATACTTATGCTGCCTTCATAAGATACAGCAGCACAGACTTTTGGATTGAAAATACGAGGTATTTTCTAAAAGTGGATTTAACTTTCATCTGAAAGGGTATTAATCCAAACGAATGTATTAACACAAAGTCAATTTATATAGTTAACTATTGATTGTACTTACAGATATAAACTTGTGTCGATATATTGTAATTCACGATATTTCACACCCAAGTCCCAGCTACATTCCATTTTCTCATCCCAGTTATAAATAATACAACTGAAGTTTGTGACAGGTTCAGGAGGATCTACAAAAACAAATTTACACATAAACAAGTATCTCAAAAATCATTGATACTGGTGCATAGAAACAAGGCGTAAAGCTTTCAAGAGCTTTGTGAAAAAACTGGTTGATGATTGTGGTTAAGATTAAACAATTCAGACAAAACTAAAGCTTTCAAACGTCAACTGAAACTACAAAAGCTGAAGAAAAAAATTATCTAAGATGATTCTATTGAATAAAATTGTGACACATACTGGGTTTACCAAATCTGGACACTCTGAAAAAAGAGTCGTATGTTTACTGACATTGGCTAATTTACTTCTGACATAATTTGTAAAAGCAGATCAATGTTAAGAAGGTAATAGAAAACGATGTGTTACTTTTAATAACCATTTTCGGATTGAAATTCGAGTTTGAGTTTCAATATATTCGAAATAAAAAGAGCATTGCTTATTTTGTTTTCATATAAACCAATATTTATGTTTGAATAATCAAGGAAAACACACTGCTTATCGTTGACTAATCTTTAGTCTGCTTTGCTACGAAATATATTTTTCTTTTACTGTCCAATAAGAGGCACATGTTTCGAATCTGACATCATGGCCAATTTGAATCGAAAAGCAACAAAATTTTATAAACATTGCTAATATCAGCACCCAACTATAGTTTTTTAATGTAATTTTTTTCAGGTCGGTCCGTTTTTTTCTTAAATGAAAGTACAAAAAAAAATAAAAGGGCATCTGCTGTTTTGCAAAATAATAACCAAAAAAGGAAAATGGGAATTCATAAAAAAAATGGGGTACTTTCAAATGACCATTGCAAAAAAAAGAAGTATCAATTTTTGCTAAATACAAACTAATTTCCTCAATCGATGTTATCAAATTTTCTCAATTAAAGATAATGGATACGTTTAGAAAAAAAGTCGTATCCGTAATGCATTCATCCTAATATACTTGTTGCAAAAAATATAGACCAAAACATAAACTTTTATTATAAAAACAATAAATCATAAGCTGATTATATAAATCAAATAGGTTAAATATTATTCTGAAATTATCATGAATTGTAGTATTGCAACTTGAAAACTTGAGCAATTAGTGGTTGTGTTCTATAAATATTAATTATTCTTAATTTCTTATTCTAAGCATATTATTTTTACTGCATGCAGTTATGTCTAGTATAAGCTTATTTAAAAAAAAAATATATCTTGTAAAATTGAGATAAAAATTTTGCTGATATAATAAGCAAATGTACTGTTAAATTATATTATCATTACAGATTCTTAACCATTGGTAACATCTGCTTCAGTCCAGAAAGTCAGCTGTAAGTAAAACATTGAATTTCATAAGACTAGACAAATACACTATTTGTCTTCTGAAAATGTCGACATAGTATGTTATCGGTTTATTTGATCAATTATAAGACTCAAAATTTATGAAGGTGCACTAGAATCATATAACAGCCAACAAATATAATGTTTAACAATAAAGAAATGTTTTGTTTTGAACTGGCTATGCCAGGAATGTATTACCGCCATGAAAATTCACTCTCAGTCAAAATGTCTCAATCGTGAATAAGACACACTCGTTTTATTTAGATCATACGACTCTTATGTTATCTGAGGACCAAGGACCGCGACAAATAAAGTAGTGAGGTGAGACACAGACACAGTAATGGTGAAATATTTCATCATGGCGATCGTTTTACGCGAATAACATTACGTGTATTGGTACTTACGTTGCAAGATCTTAACGCTACCTACTTTCAAATGTTAAAGTTTGAGTTCCTGGTAAAGGTATTTAAAAAAATTACTTTTCATGCTTTTCAGGATTTACCTGCATTAGTAGCGCTCAAATTAAATTATTTGAAATCAAGGGACTTTATAATTCACTAATTGATAAATGTAGGTTTTGGTTTAATCAATTTTGATTTATTCACTACGTAGAGATAACAATGTACGAATCGAAATTCATTCGTTTTAATTAAGAAATAATTCATGGAAGCCATAGCTAACGCTCAGGATAAAATTCGAATATCACGGCCCAGGCCATGTGTAAATTTACAACAAATCTATGGCTTCCATGAATTATTTCGATTCTAATAGGACAAATAAGTTAATTTAAATACTGAAGCGAGGGTTGGTATGCCGTGTGTGGAGCTGTTCTTTTTTACTCCTTGTTAGATAAAGCTCACATATTCTCATACATCTTTAACTTGCATTAATTATTTCGTTAATAACCGCTAGAAAAAATATGTTTAATTCTCAAACCCAATATTTCCGATTTTTAATTTACATGTTTTCTCGTAAGCTACCGTCAAATCCAAAATTGACATTTCGTAAAGAAGGAGCTGCCATGTTGACTCGCTGAATCAAAGGCAATAGAATAGAAAACCTCAGAATTCCATTTTAATACAATATTATACGAACTTCGTTGGTTGCAAAAAACTTTTTATTTTTGTGATATTGACTCAATATTGTTTTTATACTGCAACTTAAATTAGTATATTGATATTTTTTTAAATCGTAACATAAATATCAAGCTTATTTGCATCCCTTAATGAACCCCTCATTGTAGAGAAAGTGTTCCATGATGAAATTGACATTGCACAAAATATACAGTGTTACTATATTTAGGAAATAAACAAAACTAGTTGCAATACATTAATTCTTTTTATTATGCATCTAAATAAGAATAAAAGTTCTGTAATGTTTTTTGTTTAATTAAAATTAGTAATACAATAAATTTGGCAAAGCGTTTGCAATGTAGATACAAATACATGTGGATTTACGTGGGAGGTATATTGTAACATCCATTATTATGTATATCTCTGAGTCTGCGCTAATTATAGATATATCGAGAATTTTCACACAGTGTTGTTTACAAAGCGAAAAAAGCACGTCATATTAGAATAATTAATAATGTCTACCTTAATGTTATCCCACCATATTTTTAATTGTTTTTTTTTATTTAAAACTTTCTTTTCTATGCATTTGCAAATTTGTACGCTAGTACTACACTATTTGTCCTAATAAGGCAGACAGAATAACCAAATTCAAAAGTCAACTTTTTCTTAATTTATCAACGGGGGAATATGTTTTTTGTTTTAAATTCTGTAATTATCGAAGCGCTTACTATTAAGATGGCGATACCAGCGGAATCGATCCCATGCTAGTATCAGAAATAAATACTTTATACATTTCGTGCGTCCTAAGCGTGTGACATAGTTTTGGGTAGAATCAGAATATGTTTGGAGGAGAATCAATTTGAAAATCATTCAAGTCAAACGAGAGAATACAAATGGAGATGACTCATTTAATATTGGATTTCCAAATTTGATGTCACCAAATTACTTTTACAATAGAAGCCTCTAATTCCGTTTCCTCCTAACTGTTATATACTGTAATATGTTTGAGGCATAACATTTACTATCAAAAATTAATGCAAGAAACTGCTATTAAACTACTTCTCAAAAATATCTGATGAACGATGAAACGTTACTAGTCATTTTAAATAGATAGACATTTCCTATTGAAGCATCTGTCATACTCACATTCAGTGTCAACATAGACTGTATCCACTGTGAAAAAGTTGGAACCGGGAAATGGATCGACAGAAACAGGATTCCGAAGGTTACATGAATACTTTCTCCTAAATGCTGTTGTCATCAAGGTACTATATTGCAGTGAAGCATTGTTTATGATAGTTGTTTCCGAAGCTAATACTTCTATATCAGTCCAGCCATACGAAAAGAATAATTTAGATGAGTTGTCTCCATTTTCAACAGTTTGTGATGTTAATGTACAAGTAACATTAAAAAATTCACCAATAAACAAATATGGTTCACTTTGGTCCAGTTCTACAAATAATTAAATGAAATATGCACAAAGGTTAGAAACGTATCAAACCATGTCTTGTATTTTATAATTTTAAGTTCTGGCTTGTAGATTAAACATATTTTATTGTTCAAAAATGACAAATGGACTAGACACAAGTTTTTGATAATTAAGATGCTGTGTGCATAATCAATTTTGCCGAAACTATATTAACAAGTTTACTACAGAGGAGCTTATTTCGACAATTGATATACAGCAGTTTTGAAGATCGCTTACATTTCTAGGGGGCTTGGATAATGAAACCGCTGTTTTTGTCCTAGATATAGCTTTTTTACGCATAATAACTTCATTGAACTCAAATGAGAAATATTGGTATGGGAGCATGACTTATTAATGATGTAAACCGTTGACTATGTTTATTATATTTAAGATAATAACACAATGTTGACTACTGTACCCCTATTTTTGAAACTTTAACCTATAAATAATAAATCTGTTTTTATATATATATAATGGAATTGTATGCGAATGTCATACAAATGTGAGGTTTAGCTGACAATAAATCTAGGTTTAAACCACCACATGCCAGGACCAAGTCAGAAATATTACAGTTGCTATCCATTCGTTAGATGTGTTTGAGTTTTAGATTTTGCCATTTGATATGGGACTTTCCGTTGAATTTTCCTCGAAGATCAGTACTTTTGTGATTTTAATTTACATAGCTTATCTGAAAGTGAGAAAATTTTAAAAATGTGAGTAAAATTAGCGCTAAACATAAGAAATGATGATTCCTGTGTATTAAACTTTCAAACTGTGACCCATAGAGCAATACTTTCAACTAATATATTAAATTAAACCATTATTCAAATTTCAACTTACCTCCTAACTTTTCTTCTTCTGTCGGAAAAAAAAATCCATTTGCAAAACCACAACTAACCATATACAAAAAGATAACAAGTTTCATTGTGAATCCTGAAATAAAATATATATCGAGAAAAATAATTAAAACTTAGTAGAGTTAAACTTATCGTTAGTGCCAAAATAACTCAAATAAATTTTCAGCGATAGCTTAAATTCCTCGTTGTTGGCAAAATTGTGTCTAAGCTGTCAAGGTACCCAAACCTTTAATGATCATATATAGAACTAACGCTAATTTTAAAAAAAAAAACATACGGATTTATTCGCATAAAACGTTGTTTTTTCATTATTATCATAGAACAATAGTTTTACTTCCTGGTCCAGTAAGTTTGGTTGTGTATTAAATCATAATTTGATAAACAAAAAAATACAAAATCATTATCATGTAACCTAGTGTCTAGTTAATTATTTTTTGTTACGGGTTATTCAGATTGTAATCAGGATACTTGGGTAAATAAAGTGGTATAAAAGACAGTAATAGCTGCAGAGTGGGGAGTTACGATTTTGTGCACGAGAGAAGTGTGCGTACGGAATTCGTGTTTATGCATACGTTTTGAGCATACAGTTTTGAAGTTGTAAATATTTTTACTGTAATTTTGTTAAGGAATTGGATTTATAATAATTTAGTAATGACTTTTTAATCGAGTTTGTGTTTATGTTCAGTGCATCATCCGATTTTGTCGTCTGTGTACAAGTGAAAGGAACGACCGGAAACTTATACACCAACAACACCGCAAAAACACGAACACAAAAAAACGCACTTTAGTTTTGATGTTTTGTCAGAACATCAAAATAGAAGAAAGTCAGATAAGTGGCAGAGGAAAAATCCTATGTTAAAAGAAATATGCGAAATCATACATGAGAAATGATCAGCTCATGAATGTTTTAAAAGTGGTCCTTCTAAATCATGGTCTTTTTCCTCTTATTCTTCAAATGTCAATTTAAGAACGTCACTGTAGGATAGGTACAATTACAAAAACAGCATTCATTAGACATGACACTCATCATTATGGTTCGTTAAATTTTTTTCTAAATATACTGCCACCATTTAATCAATAAGGAATTTATTTCAAATAAATGAAATATAAAGGGTAATAGATGTCCTAGATATTTCAGTTTTACCTGGGGAACTCTTAATTACAATTATGACAAAAAATACAGTTAATCGTTTCCTATTGTTAAATAACCGTTTTACAAATGATATCGGATATGTTCCTTACGTCGTAACTACAATCCCCTTCCCTTTCATGAATGTGACCTACCGAATTAGACTATTTACCGGATTTTTTTATCACATAAGCACAACGACGGATGCCAAATGTGGAGCCGGATCTGCTTACCCTTCGGGAGCATCTGAGATCACCCCTAGATTTTAGTGGGGTTCGTGTTGTTTATTCTTTAGTTTTCTATGTTGTGTCATGTATACTATTGTTTGTTTGTCTTTTTCATTTTTAGCCATGGCGTTGTCAGTTTGTTTGAGATTTATGAGTTTTACTGTCCCTTTGGTATCTTTCGTCCCTCTTTTACAAGATAATACCAGGTTAGTTAGTATTTGTGATAAAAAAAGAAGTCATAACCCTTACATTATTTTGTGTTCTAAAAGTTCAAATCAGTTTTAAATTGCTTTTATACCAAAATTTAAAAATAAATCTATTTATATAAATACAATACCCTATGCAAATGTCAAAGGAAGTGTTTATCTTATTTTATATCATTAAATATACATTTTCTTTATCAAATTTCGTGTTACTGCATCGAAAATGACATTTTAGAATGAAATAAATTTCATAACTTTTTCGAGGGAAGTCCGTTTTTTTTTAGTACAGTCCAGGTTTTGATAGAGTAATTAAACATAGTTTCATCGGGCTGCGATTTATATTTAAGTGCGATTACATTTTAAAAAAAAAGATTGAAAAGCATCAAATAAAGTACTTTTCAAAACCCGAAATCAATGCATTGTATCAAATTTGGTAATCATCTAGTACGTAACATGAACATTAGTAAAAAACGAAAATAAAAAGAAAAACCGAATTTCAAGGATTACTCAAAAAGGAAAGTCATCAAATGGAAAAATAAAAAGCTCATATATAGTAAAAAATAGATCATATTCATGAATTGGGACAGGCATTTCCTAATGTCGAAAAAGTTAGATAAAACTTGGTTTTATATCAATATAAACCTGTTATGTGTAAGACAGTCGCATAAATTGTAAAAAATTAACATGAAACAAATACAAGTTGAGCCATGCCAAAAGGATATTATCAAGCATGAGATAAATATGTTATTAAGAAAAATTTAACATGTTATTAATATGATAAACAACGTCAGCTCCTAGATTATAAACTTAAAGGTCGTTAATTATTGTCATAATCCTCTCTGTCATAATCATTCTTGACACCTTTTTGTTCGATTACAATTAAAATTAATTGAAATAAAAACCCACCTAGAAAATTATATCTAAATATAAAATTGACCTCGATATCATACGTCTTTATATATTTTTATCGTACCATCATATTAAATGGACAAAATGTTTAGCTGTCAAATTCATGTTCACCGATTTGACTTTAATTTTCATATTTGATTTATAACAAAGTAAAACATATATTCAAATTATAATACGTCTGAAGTAAACAGTTACGAACACATGTATGATTTATTTATCAGAATTTCGTGTGTATTTAAGTACATAAGCCATCTGATTAACTGAGATGACCTTCGAATGCTACCAACGGTCAAATAACCCGATATAAACATAAACAAAATAATACATAGATTGTGACCTCGTGGAATTGGAGTTTTAAAGATCTGTTTGATTTCATGTTTTAGGTTTAAAAAAATAAACGTTTTGGAATTTTGGGTTCTCAATGCTCTTCAAATACTTATCAAAGGTACCAGGATTCTAATTTAGTACGCAAGACGCGCGTTTCGTCTTTGTACTTGTTTGGCTTTATAACTATTTTGATATGAGCAGATGAGTATCATGTAGACGAAACGTTTCTTTCCATCGGGTATCACCAGCCCAGTAGTCGGCACTTCAGTGTTGACATGAATATCAGTTATGTGGTCATTTTATTAATAACCTTTTTACAATAGTACGATTTTTTCAAAATACTATGGATTTTCTAATCACAGACATAGTATACCTTAGCCATACTATTTGCACAACTTTTTTGAATTTTGGGTCTTCAATGCTCTTCGACTACTTTTTTGGCGTAATAACTGTTTTGATCTGAGCGTCACTGGCGAGTCTTATGTAGACAAAACGTGAGACATAACTCGTCAGTGATATTTCATTGCTTATTTTAACAAAATTGTATCTAATTGGCTGGTAGAGACGAATTTCACTTATTTATAAAATTGAACCGAACGAAATATTTGTTTTCTTCATATTTTGTAGCTAGTGCCCTTTAATGTGCTAATGATGTTCGTAATTTGAAAATGAAGTGTTATTTATTAAAAACGCACCTAGAGCGAAGTCATCTGTTTTATACTAGAAATACAAATTCATTATTAAAGCTTTCTATTTTAAAAAAATTATAAAAAAACATATATTTCACGAGCCTGACCAAATTTCGTGAATCAACCCAGAGTGAAAGGCGACCATTTACCAAGGTAGAACAGATCTGATATGTGTGTGTCGATTATAATGATAACGTATGATACCAATAGAAACCAGTTTCAATCGCCCACAATCAAGTTCGCCCTAGGCCGTTGTTATTTTGATGACTACGGTGCACTGTTTGATCGTGTCATGACATAATATAACAATGTTCGTTACAGATTATGAATCATTTTTGGTGGTGTTCGTGTTGTTTATTCCTTAGTTTTCTATGTTGTGTCGTGTGTACTATTGTTTGTCTGGTTGTCCTTTTCATTTTTAGCCATGGCGTTGTCAGTTTATTTTTGATTAATGAGTTTGACTGTCCATCTGGTATCTTTTGTCCCTCTTTTATGAATGAGATCAAATTAGAAAAGATACGATTTAAATCTGAAGGGGAATTCGATGTTTGCTTTACCATGGTTCACTTATCTGCATTTTTTTTACAAAACCACTGAAAATCAGAAGGATTTTTTTCCAGTATTTTCTAAAATGAATCTGATAGCTGTCCGTGTATAGTGTGTTAATTAAAAGACGTTTTAAGAAAGCGAAATTTTTGCATAAAGTCAATCCTTTAAAAGGGGCACTAGCTTAAAACATTAGAACATCTGTCATTTTCTCCCAACCCATTTTTACCAATAACCTTCGATTTGTTAGGGCTGGTCATTGATTTTATGTTTTTTTTGCGATTCCATTAATTCATGATATGCCAATAAAGTTAATAAATGCATGAATGACAACTCTTAATCCGATATAAAAAAATAATTGTTTGTAAATTTACAATTATAATAAAAAAAAAATCATTATGACCTCATTCATTCTTTAAGAAAAGTTCAAATAGATTTTCTATCATTTATTCTTTGTTTAATAAATAGACTAAAAGCAAAGTTCTGAAAGACGAGAGTCTGAATATGTTATAGCTAGTCTTATAATAATAGGCAGCCTAAGTGAAGAATAGAGTAAAAAGGTTTGAAAATTTAAAATACGAAATTGATGACCCCCATCCAGACCATCATATTTAATTAGTCATCATTTAACATCATATGAAGTTCCTCATCTGAATGCCATTCTAATATTCTGTATATCTGAAAACAGGTTAATTTGCATATTTTTTAAAAACATCATCGATATAAATGATCTTCAACCTGCGACTGGACGAGTGTACGGTGTCTCTAAGACGGTGTTCCTATAAATTAGACAAAAGTTGTAAAAGGTTCGATTTTCCAGTGTTTCTTTTCGACCGAAGGGTTCGTAATACTGTGAACATAAACATTGTAAACAACGTGCATTCTTTTGAAATTTGGAAAATTGTACCGATCACGCTTTTGCAAAACATACTATTTTGAAGGAAAAGAGTTGAAACCTATAGTGTACACACGTTATGCAAGGTAAACAGTGTGTGTTTCTTAAAAAAAAAATAGCCTTTTTCAGTATTATTAAGATCTAAGATTGAGATGTGATTTTTCCAATTCAAACAAAATGATAGCATATAATGGTCACGATGATTTAATGTTATACCATTAGGATGTTTGTTCATAATCTTCTGAAATGGCAAATTAAATGCCAGCTTGACATTTTAAAATACATGCACTAATTAGTTAACTTTTGGTCATGTTAAGATTTACACATTTATTTAAGAAAAACAAACATTATCTTAGAAGGTAACATGTACAAATTTGTTATATATTATCAATTGAACACTAGGTTAAATTCTGACAAAGCATTCGATAAGCAAACGCTATTCATTATACATAAATGTAGATAAACAATGTGATTTTTAAATCTACCTCAGTGAGTAAATGAAGTCAAAATAAGGCCGATCTACCTTTTTTCTAATAAAAAAGTCAAAGTGATAATATATGCCGGATTCGCCTATTAGATCATTAGATCTTGTTATTCACAATATAGTTTAATTTAGAAAGTAGTTACTTTCATGATTGAAATATTGAAGCTAAAGATTGAAAGATCAACCGATAATAATAAAATTTCAATGTCATTATATAAATCAGTCAACATTCGTTATTATGTATTGTAGATTTTATTAAATATCACTAGCTCTTAGTGAATACAAACAAGGTTGGCGTATTTCACAAACATGCACTGATTTATTTTAAAACTTAAAACACTTACCTACTTTTCGTTTCTTTTAAATTACCTAATGAATTACTTTGATTTCTACCATCCACATGTCGGATACAATTAACATCATTAAATTATAAAAGTACATGAGTTCACATCTACACTGTGTTACAGTTCATCATAACATCAACGCGATTACCTTCCTGGTAAAGGCGGAATCCAATTTACTAGAATAAAAGACAAAGGACGAACGCGGGAAATTTAAATCACTATAATAAAAAAAGTTTATTCTATGAAGCCTTGTGTAAACTGATGTTTACCTTTACGTCTTAATGATCATGGTGTTAAAGTCATTTATTCTGCAATTAGTTGTTTTTATTTCCTAAATATAGTAACACGGCTATATTTTGTATAATGTCAATTTTATCATGGAACACTGTTTCCATAGTCAGGGGTTTATTAAGGGATGAAAATAAATTTGAAATTTGAGTTACAATTTGAATAGCTATGAATTTATTTATTCAAATTGCAGTTTAAAAACAATATTAGGTCAATGTCAGAAAAATATCAACATTTTGTACTCGACGCAAAACTGGGGAAGAGCTCGGTAGAAACTTGCCCTTCCTATATGTTTCTCAGCCTCATACAAAAAAGTTGATATATTTCTGACATATTGACCTAATATTGTATATTCATCGACTAACATATCTCATTATAACTATGTAAATACATTGTTTTGTTTTGTTATGGTTATAGCACTATTGTGGGGTTTACTACGTTTTATGTACCACCGGTTTTGCAAATTTAAAATCAAATATATAATGCAGTAAACACTGAGGTTGTTAAATTTGGTAAAGTAAATATGATACAATTAATAACATCTTACAGACCAGTTTTAATCAAGAGCATTACGCTAGTTGCAATGAATTAACGTAATTTCCCATGTGAAATAAACTCGGTTATTTAACTCTTCTGACGTCATACATCAACAGATAGACTTTCGCGGGATTTTATCTTAAAATTTTTATTTTGTTGGTTTCTCCGAGCTTTTGTGCATTACTTCGTTTTATTATGCATCCGAATAGAATAAAAGTTATTTTGTCTTTTTATAGTCCAGACTTTTTCAAGAACGTAGTTTCAAAGCAAAGGTGAATGCGCTTAAACATTTTTTACAGTTTTCACAATCTCCACTTTAGTTTTATTAAAAAGTGCATTGTTAATGAAAAAAAATTGCATTCATGAATAGGTGTGTTTTTTTCTTTTCTATATTTAAATTGTTCGATTGGTTATGATATAAGAATTAACAAACCTCAAACCATTATTATGCCTTTTTGGTCTTCATTATGTGCGTTGCAAAAGATGTACAAAAAACTATTTTTTGCTAGTTTGTCAGTGAATAATCACTATACAAACCACTTAAGTAACGTCTGAAATATCCGATATCTGTACTTGACTGCACTGGTTTTTAACCGACCAGTCTGAATTGAATTGAATTTCACTCTATATTTCTTGACCCAAATCTTAACCATAATCGTCTGTACTGATTGAACTTGACTTTTATATTTGCTTTAAACGTAAGAACTCATACTCGACCAGTCTGAAACACTACTAACCCAATATACTTGACCACAAATGTCTGAACTATTACTTGACCAGTCTGAAACAGTCATAACCCATTCTTGGCCTGTACTCTACAAATTCTTTTTCCCCAGTCTGAACCATACTCGCACAAAGCTCTGAACAATACCCTGACCTGTCTGAGCCATACGGAACCAAAATAGCTTTTACTCAAAAGAAAAAAATGAACCGTTTAAATTACTTTCTTTTTATCTGACAACAGCCACAGTATATATCATATATAAAAAAAAATCGAAGTTTTGTTTACAGGTTAATTTATAATTATGAACATATCAATAATACCTCAAGTCAACACAGACGTGCTGACTATTGTGCTGGTGATACCCTAGGGGAATTAAAACTTCACCAGAAGTGGCATCGACCCAGTGGTTGTAAATAAACTCATTATAGATATTATGACTGAAATTTATTAATACGCGCATTTCGTCAACAAAAGACTCATCAGTGAAGCTCGAATAAAAAATGTTAAAAAAAGCCTGAAGAAAGGACATGCGCATCTTCAAAAAAATGTCTTGATGACGAAATGTACAATATAAAAAATAATACAAAGCCGATAGATGCATTTCTATATAAAATTTGAACAAAATTATGAAGGGGGATCTTCATGTTACGCACATAGAATTACCATACAGATTAGTTTTGCTTACCCTATTGAAAAATCAAAACAGTAATGATCCTCTCTTGAGCAGCAGTGACGATGTTGTGTCTTTCTCTGTACATTTAGGAAACACTATACTTTTAATATAATCCCAGTCTATCCTCTTTAGGAAACATTTTCATTGTATTATCAATGATGATACTTATATAAATGGTATCTGATGAGAACAAATACACCTTTGAAAACTAAATAAGGCAATTATTGTAGCTTGTAATAATTGATATATCATGTTATCATAACGAAAGAATAAACAACGGTGTCTTATAAAATGGTAAAACAAAACGCAAACATAACTTTTGTCTCGAAATTCAATGACAAAGACAAAAGTGTTTTTTAGTAGCCTCCATTTAAACCTTTTTTTTATTATATATAATTCTAGTGTTATTGAAACCGGATGGAAATATTTCAAGCAAGATTAGAGTGTCGGTATTTCTCGGTTGACTATTTCAAATAAACACGAATAAATGCGTTGGCTTATTATATGTCTACCAATGTGAAACTATCGCCTACTCATATCAGATCCAAGTATAGATAAACATTTTAATAAACTCATCATAGATACAAGGATTAAATAATATTTTTACGCCAGACGAGCGTTTCGCCTTAGAGACTCATCAGTGACGCTTGAATCAAAAGAAGTTAAAAAGGCATAAAAAAAGTACGAAGTTTAAAAGCATTATAATGACTGCAATTCATAAGCGTTTTGCCGAATAAAGCTAAGATAGTAGTATTACAAAAATTCTAAGTTTTTGTAAACAGTTAATTTATAAATATGACCATATCAATGATAATTCATGAAAGCACGAACAGAAGTGCTGACTACGTGGCTAATGATACCCTCTGGAAATTAAAACTCCATCAGCAGTGGCATCGACCCAGTGGTGTTAATAAACTCATCATAGATACCAGAATTACATTTTGTATTACGCCAGACACGCGTATCGATATGAACGGAAGTCAATTCCAGGCTTAAAATAGGGCACACAAATTTTCTGAGGGCAGTTCAAATTTCTAAGACATTCATTTTAGACAGCCTCTATTTCAGGATCCCCCTCTTGTATTTATATTTAATTGTTCCAATTTGGCAAACATGCAAGAAATATTTGCCTTTGAATGTTCAGTAAACAAAAAGACATCGATTTCTTACCATGTCTTTTTTTATCGCAAGTAATAACAGTAGGGACAAATTTTCTAATTATGTTTGCCCATTTTAACATTTTTTCTGATGCGCTAATTAGGTATTTGTTTGGGACATAAAAGTAAGTTATATGCCGTATTTGGCATAACTTTTTGGAATTTTGGATCCTTAATGCTCTTCAACTTTGTACTTGTTTGGCTTTATGAATATTATATATATATAGTCTTATGTAGACGAAACGCGCGTATGGCATACTAAATTATAATCCAGCTACCTTTGATAACTATTACATACATGTATTTTGTTAATTGTTTAAATCAATCAAAATAATATTTGGCACGAATGAGCTGACATATATCATACGATAAAAGAATTTATGCATATGACTTTTTAAATAAAAATACTTTACTTTCTTTTTGCTAATGTCCTTTGTCTATATGCCATTTGTGTTTCTTTGTTACAGATTTGTTTTGTTTTATAGGATTAATAAAGGCAACAGTAGTAATACAGCTGTTCAAATGAAGCTTAAGAAAATACCTGTACCAAGTCAGGAACATGGCATATGTTATTTATTCTTTTGATGTGCTTGAGCGTTCGGTTTTGGCTTTTGAATTATCCTCGGAGTTCGGTTTTGGCTTTTGTATTATCCTCGAAGTTCGGTTTTGGCTTTTGAATTATCCTTGGAGTTCGGTTTTGGCTTTTGAATTATCCTCGGAGTTCGGTATTTTTGTGATTTTACATTTAACTATACTAAAGGAATTGTAGGTAAAATTAAGTTCATGGAACACTCAGTTGATGTGTTATGCAAACGGGCTATGGTTTCATCCGGTGTATAAAGTTAAATACACCAAACGCGCGTTTCGTCTACACAAAACTCGAAAGGGTGATTGGAATTCATCCGGTCTATAACTTTCAATGACTTTTATAATGCTGTATGTACACATTACCTTCATAACTTGTCATTTATTTGCATATATAAAGGGAATATTTGTGTGGTATTTTTACTGACTAATTGTTTGTTTTCTTTATTTTTTAAATGTTTCTTTTTTATATATATATATCCATCATTGGAAAAGAAGAACACTGTTTACGTTCTATTATCATGCAGATGGATCATATCTGACACAGTTTTTTTTAATGTTATGCAATACATGTACTTTATAGGGCAGTTAAAGCACACCATGAGCTTGGATGACGTTACAGACAACACAGCCAGAAATAGCATGCGTAATCAGATGCATTTTCGTCTTCTGTAAATGGTTTTGGAATAGTATAATAAAATCTAACATAAAAACTTTGTAAAATGAACATTGTGTTGTTTTTAATTTTCATCACTAGAAATATAAGCCTTAATAAATGAAGGCGACAAAAGCTTAGAGCTCCCATGTTCAAATCTCTTACTGAAGCTACTTCATCCTGTGTTACTGATAGCACATAAGAAAACCCAGAGGATACAGATAGAAAATAGTCTTGTACATATTTTTCTTAAATGTTGACGAAAATATAATGAATACTTAAAACATCATTCATTCAACTTGTGCAACATATTAAACTGTACTTCAACAAACTCCATGTGGACACAATTTCTATTATACAAATGGTTATTACATTCGTAGCTGTTTCTTCGATTTTGAGATCATAATCATATACATCTCTCAAAACCATATCAGTTTTGGTGGGGTTCGTGTTGCTTAGTTTTTTAGTTTTCTATGTTCTATTTTGTGTTCTTTTGTTTATTGGTAGTTATCTTTTACGACTTGTGAGTTTGAATGTCACTCTGGTTTATTTCGCCTCACTTTTATAAAAGAAACCAGGCTTTCAGGCATCAAGGAATTAATTGATATGAAATAATCATACCAAAATATGACTAATATGTTGTAAACAAAGGTCAACGCATTCCAAAAAGTAGTATTTAGTTGAATTGGAAAAAAAGCCTCAAAAATTGATAAAAGATAACAAGCTTTAATGCAACACACTATTAATTGATATATGAAATATTCATAAGCCACATATGACTAGTATATTATATGGTGGTATAAAAAAAGTCAACACATTCCAAAAAGTAATATTTTATTGAATTATACCATGGAATTAAATCATTGAATGACATTTATAAAACAAGAGAATAAATTTATCAATGATCTCTAGATCAGGCATCAATCAACTAAAAACAATGTAATAAAAAATAATAAAAAATAGAGCAACACATAAAAACATTATGAATATTCACTGAAGTTGATAAATTTAATGAAAAAAACAACATGTGTACATCATAGATCTGACAATAAATCTTTGGTTTTTCATGGTTTGTGCATAGTACATGTACAAATCCTTAAAGTCAAGTAGGAAAAAAGGGGATTTGGCATTTCATACAACTCTCACAGGTTATTTTGGTATTTTATCTAAAAATTCGGTGGAATTATAAAATACATTTAAAGCTAAGATTTATAAATTTATATCAGACTATAGCATAGAAATCTCCTGTTAAAAAAAAAATCAGAAATCTATAAATATATTTAATGTTGGAACTATATTCTTGCATAGACTATTCCAATATAATTCTTTAATTTGAAAAAAAGTAGTCTCTTAAGACAGGTGGTGTTTAAATACAGGTTCAATTTATATGAAATGTACTACAGAGGGATCTAAAATTGGTGGTCTTTTAACACAGGTTTTAGCTTAATACAGGTGGTCTTTCAAGCAGGTTTGACTGTATATACATGTGGGGGAATGCACTGAGTATGAGAACTTATATCTTAATCAAAGTGCTTATAAGCAGGAAAGGGTAAAGATTGTGTTAATTTATCAGTGGGTAGTAAAATTTAATATTGCATTGTCAATAAAGCGTTGGTTGCAGTTAATTCAACTACAATTCTAGAAAATGGGAGATAACTCCAATTTTAAAGATGACTTTAACAATGACATCATTTATATTTTTAGAACAGATAATATTTTCCTCCACCTTGTAAAAGTTATGTAATTTTCTTGACAGATGTACCATCATTTTATGACTTGAATGACTGAGCATATATTTCATGGATAAGTCTTTGGAAATGTTAATCTAAAAACAATCTGAGCATCAGCATACATGGGAATTATTATCTGAAAAATATGTACTGCTCTCTTATGTATTCATCATAAAATGGACCTAAATTAAGGATTGTAAACCAGAAAGCTTCTTCATATTAATATTATAGTTTTGTTGATTAAGTATTGTTCCTTAAATCTTTGGATAATAGAAACTTCAGATATCACATTATTATAACTTCCCTTTACTGTATATTTTTTTATTCACAAATGTCAAAAATCTTTGTAATTTTTCATTTAAAAAGAAAACTATCTTTAAATCTGATTTATTTCTAAATAGGTCATTAGAAAAAAGTTAACACAGTTGATTGTTTTTAAAAACATCCGGATATATAAATCTATAGCTTTTCTCACATTGTCACACATCTGATAATGCTAGCTCACATATCAACATAGTGATACGAGAAGTACTGAGCTTTGGAGCTGAATATTATAGGCAAAGGAAAGGACATTAAATAAATACATGATCTTGTATCATTCTGATTTGCTTTGATTTGGTTTTAAGGCACTTCATTTTTATTTAAATTGAATGACATGGAAGGGTCTTACAGGGTCAGTAAGCATTTTTATACAATTTAAATAATATATTATAATATAGGCCTTACAAATATATTTGAAATAAATGCACTTAAATTAGCTACAAATACCAATAAATTTTCTGGACATTGTTTAAAAAAAATCAAATGTAAATAAAACCGATCATTCTTAAATCTTATTAAATAACATTGAAACAAACAATGACGTTATCTGTGCAGTATTAATACAATGCTCCGTCTAATGCATTGTCATGCTCAATATCCATAAAACATCTTCCATCTATTTATAAATGTAGAAAAACTATATATAGACTTTCAATTTAACTCATCATTTATTCTTTTTTGTAAGTTTTATACATATTGCAAAACCATAGATATTTAGAATATCTATATCTCCCTTTTTTTTTTACAGCTGATTGAATATTTGCAGTTCTAAAATCTTAAGTGAATTTGGTTAGTTGTAAAAATGTATATACAAATTTTAACAACACAGCACAGAAAAATATATAAACCATATTTTCAATTACTGTTTAAAACATAATTCTTGAATGAATGATGATGGACAAAATTAATAAAGTCAAAGGACTAATTGAAAATACGGATTTCTTTGGTGTTATTAAAAATTTGCTGTTACAAAATGTTTGAAAATATTATAAATTAAGGAATGTTTCTCCCCCATGCAAAGCCTTGATTCCTTTCACGGATTTGGCTATACTGTTTGGACCTTTTGGATTATAATTAAGCATTAAAATTAAATAGATCATATCATGGGGAACATGTGTACTAAGTTTCAAGTTGATTGGACTTCAACTTCATCAAAAACCACCTTGACCAAAGACTTTAACCAAAACTTTAATCTGAACTTCGCATTATCTTTTGCTTTGTATAGTGGACTGTGAAATTGGGGTCAAGACTTTAATTTTGCATTTAGATTAGAAAGATCATATCATGGGGAACATGTGTACTAAGTTTTAAGTTGCTTGGACCAAAAAAAATAACCTGAAGCAGGACGAACAGACAAAAAACAGATGCACAGACCAGAAAACATAATGCCCCTCTACTATGGTAGGTTGGGCATAAAAAATCCTCCAATTCCATGAAACAAAATATCCCTTTTGCCCAAACAAACATGAGGAAATATTAAATAGGATATTTTTGGGGAAAAAAGGAGTTCTGATTGTTTTGAATATTGTTTGACATTATTATAGTAACACTCTTTGAAAAGGACAGGTTGAAGAACACATTAAGACATTTGCTACATACAACAGAACGGTATCCAGGAATGGTTAAATACACTAGACATTATATTAAAAAAATCACTTTAATACAATAAGGATGTGTATATAAAGCATAACACTACTAACTGTAAAAGAAAAAAATATATCTTTATAATGCCTATCTAATAAAAACCTGAAAGCAAGAGTATTACAGCACACACATATCATTTCTGGAAAAAAGACTAGTTTATAAAATAGTAAACCATTACAGCCAAGAATAGGTACAATATATAATAGCTTGATATTCAATTAAAAAAAAGAGTGATGATCAGATCATTTACATGTTTATTTACAATGTTAAAAAGTAATGAGACCACACTGTCCCTTTATACATCTTTACAATAGTTTACCAGGCTTTTATGACGACCATAGACAGCTCTGATAAAACAATTTTGCACCAAAACAGTCATAATTTATATAAAATTAAAACAATACACATTATAACCTAAAAAGATAACAATGAAGCACTTGTAAAGGAAAAAATCTATCAACAGGAATCTTTTAAATGGAGATTCATTTTATTTATTTTTAGTAAACAAAATTTACCACATTTAATGTGATGTGTCAACTACATCTTATAGTGAAGGCCTTTTGATAACACAACATGCACTCATTGTAGCTTCCATATCTACTGAGATTATCAATAGTCATCACTAGTAGAAAAATGTTATGGCTCTGCACAATTATACTGTTCAGAGGTTTTGTGGAAGAATTAAAGAAAAGGTAGTGCAAGAACTTTTCTCAATATACTAACATTTTTTTTTACCATTTCATTCCATCAATGGAAACCTTTTCTATATTTATTTTTCATTAAATGAAAAATACTAAATAACGTAAGAGACATATATAATATATGAATCTGATAACATATTTCATATTGAGGGGAAAAAAGATGGAGGGGCACTTTATTTCAATCATTTCAGCTGACAATTCTGTTAATCAAATAAATTTTATTTTATATACACTATTCACACCAATTCCCATAATCAACTTGTTTATGCAGTTTACAGAATCTACAATTACAAAAGTAATCTAGGAATGCCATGTTAAATTACAAAGTTCATTCGTGTAAGTATGCTTTTTTAATAATTGACTTTAAGTCCTATATAATAACTAGTTAAACAAAATTGTACAATGATTAAGTCAGCAATTCTTATATCAAAACGAAAGAACTAATATCAGCTGAGGATCCAGGATTTTGAAGAAAATAAATGGATAATGTGTCAAAAGCCCAAAACAGTACAAGGGAAACCACCAAAATTCGACCTTGATCATGGTTTCGTAACATTTAGTTTACGAAAACTAAATTAGAGAACAATAACCAATTTTTGGACATGCATATTGACAAGGGTAAACCTTAATGCCTAGGGGAACCAAGCCAATCATTAGGCTTTGGACTTGTATACAGTCCATGCATAAAACCATTTGTTGACATGCTCCTAAATGTTTATTCTTTTGGTGTAACACCACTAATTCAGGCCCGGCCAGAAAGCACATACCAGAAAGTAGTACATATTTAACACAAAATAGTTCCTACGCATGAGTGTAACTTTCAAAATATGTAGAATATTTAGGTATTTTGGGTATCAAATGAAAGCTGAAGGACTGGTGATCATTGTAGAACACTTTTGGACCTTTAGTTTTGAATATTAAAAAAACTGCACCAAATTTTAAAAAGAGGGTACATTTGGTCTGTTTGTCAGATCTGAAGTACCTGTTTTGGTACATCTGAAGTTCCGGGAACCAGTTCTTTCTTATATGCCATGCAAGGTATGTTAATTTTTTCAGTACAAGACACCATAAAGTGTTGCTTTGAATTGCAATGATTGCCACTTTATTTGAACTTAAAATAAAAGAGGTGTGCCTGCTTGAAACGGAGGAATTTAACATAGAAAGCAATGGGACCATGAATTAGTGGTGTACTTCCTATTACAGAGAATCACCAGAAATCCAATTTTTAGAAGTTGTACCTATTCCAATGAAAATAAGTCAAATATGATGTTAGTAATCATGTTTCATCATCTTTTTTTGGTCAACCAACCTGCTTATGGGAAATTTAAGCTCTTAAATTGGTTTACTCAAATATGTTAGCCTTGTATGGTCATACAACATGCATTCAGTTAGGACTTGACTCCAAGTTCTTATTTTTGCATTTTTTCTGATTGAAATCCATAAAACATGTATTTTATGACTTGTATATGGAACAGAATAGCTCTTGGTCAAGATAATTTTCTGATTTTTCAAGATTTTTGGTTTTTCTTATGGTAGCCTTTTACAATCTAGGCAAATGGTATATACTCATATAAGAATTCTAAAATCTCACTGTGCATGCAATTTTGAACCACTTTAGCAAGTTATCTAGCTGAGGGATATATAAATTGCTCTTATTAATCTATGTTTTACCACAGAATTTAAGGTTCATACAAAAAAAAGCCTTTTTTGAATTTCAAGAAAAAAGGGGGGATAATTTCTCATTTATGTCTTAAGTTTGGACTAATATATTTTTATTTAATGAAGAACCTCTGATAAAAATATGACTATTAGTAAGCGCATAGCTTTCCTTATAGAAATTAATAAATAAAACAATGATATTGAGAATAAAAAAAGTATATTGGCCACTGGTAATATACATATGCAGTTTTCTTTGAATAACTCATATGTGACTACCAGTCCAATTTGAGCTTTGAAGTAATAAAATAGTCTTTGGACTAAAGCTTTATATGTTTTTTATTGCTTGAAATAGATCATAGAATGAAAAAAAGTAATGCTCAAGTCAATATAGCAAGTTTGGTTCTGTTATAGGTGTAACACCACTAATTCAGGCCCGGCCAGAAAGCACATACCAGAAAGTAGTACATATTTAACACAAAATAGTTCCTACGCATGAGTGTAACTTTCAAAATATGTAGAATATTTAGGTATTTTGGGTATCAAATGAAAGCTGAAGGACTGGTGATCATTGTAGAACACTTTTGGACCTTTAGTTTTGAATATTAAAAAAACTGCACCAAATTTTAAAAAGAGGGTACATTTGGTCTGTTTGTCAGATCTGAAGTACCTGTTTTGGTACATCTGAAGTTCCGGGAACCAGTTCTTTCTTATATGCCATGCAAGGTATGTTAATTTTTTCAGTACAAGACACCATAAAGTGTTGCTTTGAATTGCAATGATTGCCACTTTATTTGAACTTAAAATAAAAGAGGTGTGCCTGCTTGAAACGGAGGAATTTAACATAGAAAGCAATGGGACCATGAATTAGTGGTGTACTTCCTTTTAGGTCATATTAGTCTAATTATAATCTAAAACCAGTTTAAAACAGATTTAAAAAATACATAAGTGTTTAGGTTAATTAAGGGTGTCTGAATTTTGTATTAGTTTTTTTTCATAAATTAGGAATGGAAATGGGAAATATGTCAAAGAGTCAACAACCCCACAAAAGAGCAGAAAACAATCAGAGGCCACCAAAGGGTATTAACAGCAAGAAAACCCTGCACCAGAAGGTGGGCTTCAGCTGGCCCCTAAACATAAATGTGAACTTGTTCGGTGAAAATTGACGCCATACTTACCTCCAAAACCATATTGAATGGACTAGAATTAAAAATCATACAAGACTAACAATAGAGGCCCCAAACTTTAAACAGGTGCATAAGAGCAGTAGGGTTTAAACCATATTTTTCATTTGTCTTAATCGTCAAAATAAATGCAACAGAGAGATCTGAACTGTCATAGTTCAAATGTAGACAACATTCATGGTCCATGTGTAGCATTCATTTGATATGATACAGTGTTTGGTGTCAATAGACTTTTGCACTTTATAATTTGATTGTCCTTAATACTTTGGCCATGGTACAAAATGCATCAAAATATATCAACTCTTGTTACATGAATCGTATAAACTGAGTTTTCAATTTTCAAGGCTAGATGGCTATTTTATAGCTATTGCTCAAAATATTATGGCACTATAGAATAATAATTTTGAGCAATATCATTGTTATTCATGAAGCCATATTTAATATGGTCAAAAAAGCACTAAAAGTATCATGTCAAAAACAAATAGACAATATAAAATTTCTGTATTATATACAACAAACTTAATATAATTATGCTTTCCTAGAAAATCAATAACAAATATGAATGAACTTGATGAGTTATTCAAATATTAACATCAACTTAAAATAAAATATAACTTTTGTCAAACAAATGTTTACATAATTTAACTATATACAAAAAATAAAAATAATCAATTCATGATAGCAAATTATACAGCAATGTTACTTGTACATTTTTTTATATAAAATTTCATGTCAAAAACAAACAAAAAAACATTACAACTGCCATCAAATTTGCCGTCTTCAAAACCATCCTGCCAAATGTTAACTATATATGTTTCATATAATTGTTCACAAAATAAAAAAAACTTCATATACTCTTGATAGAAAGTGTGTACAGCATTTCAGATGGCCTTTTATATTCACAAATTTAAAGAACCCCAACTGATTTAATATTTGATAGAAAAACTTGAATAATGACCAATGAAAGTATAAAATGAGGTCAAGGAAGAATAAAGCATGTGCAGCTTACCATCATTCCAAGCATAATTTAATTGTATTCTTGATGTCTTACATTCTACACCTTTTGTCTCAAGTGAGACAAAAATTACACCTTTTGTCTAATGTGAGACAAAAATTCCCATATGACTAAGATTACAGATTGCAACCATTTGCTTTTACACATATTATATTTACACAATCATATTGGTAACTGATAATTAATGGAGGAGAGTAAAGGTTATCTTCAGATCCATTGAACAAGATGTTAATATCACCCCTTTTTTTAAAACAAAATATACAATTTGAAAAGAAAAACAAAAAAACCCAAAGCCAATACATATGTTTAAACAAAATTATGCATCATTATGACAGGCTCTTCATGTAACAAATATAATACTTAATTGCATATTGCAATAGCTCAATTAAAGCCATTTTAATATGATGATCCAACATGATAATTTACTCAAACAGTCAGACAAATATCTGTCACTTTGTTTGGTTATTTTTAGCTCAGATTAAATAAACTTTTGTTTCTATAGCACCTTTTGAAGTATCATTCAGAAGTAAAATCTACCAAAACAGGATTCTGTAAAAAAAAAAAATTGTATCTGCAATGCTTTTAGGTGTGATGGTAGATAATCTTGTACATATACATTTTCAACAAATTCAGAAAAGGGTTACACTTGGTCAAACTTATATAGAATGTCAGAGACTTATAATAAGTTTTACAACCTTGTAAACCCTGCCTAGTAATTCTTTAAAATATGTTTTTGTTTAGTAAATTTTTTACAGTTTTAAATTCCACTTGATTTAATACATGGAATTCAGTCAGCAATAATATTTACAAAGTATTTTATAATGATAGAGAAAAAAATGTGTACATATTTTGACACATCAATGTACTCTTCAAAAAGGAAAAAATCCAGCTTTCATTTTATGGTCTCCTATAGATATGACATCACACATTATATGTGAATATAAGTGTTCTTCATATCATTCATGTATGGTACCTTCTGGCTTCAAAAGAACAAAGAGAAATCTTCCTCATTTCCTGCATTGCAAATGTCTATTTTGAGAAGTTGATTCAGAGTCATTTTAAACATTTGATCCAGCTTACAACTTAAGATTTATTTTCATACAATATGCTCTGAATTACTATTAAAATTTAATGTATTGGTATATATTAACAAAAATAATTAACAACTAATACTGAAAATCACATATGGAAGGACTCAAATAATATACTTATAAGTTGTAAAAAACTCCACAATTATTGCTATAAGGTGAATGTAATATTTATGCTAGTGAATCTAAAATGAATCTAACCAACCAAAATGAATAGTTATCAAGTATAAAGTTCAAATACACTTTTAAAGGACTTGATAGAATGCTAAAAGTGGTTGCTAGATATAATCTAGAATCTGACCCCTGATCTCAAGTAAACAATATATACAAATTTAAGTATGTACATTTGAATGGAATTCTCTTTCTTATCTCATTTGTAGGAATGAAGTTTCAATATCAAATACACTTTTACAGGACTTTACAAAAATAGATAAATGTTTACCCGTGAATATTATTATTTCAACATCTCAAAAATGACCTTTGGTACCCTATAAGTGGAAATATGGGTTATATTTGATTGTTCCTTCTCTACAAAAATATGAAATTAATACTGTTACTTTTTCATAGCATTATGTTGAATATATCCATTGTCTAATTTTCTTTCTTCATGAAGTAAATTATTTGACTCACTAAATGAATTGTCTGATGGTGGTAATATATGGCCAGAATGATTATTTTCTGAATCTAAACTAATCTGATCATCAACAACAAGGCCCATATTGAGAAAGTTTTGTTCCGTAATGTATGCGGGACCACTTGAGTTCTCATTTCTATCGGTGTAATTTGAACATGACTCAAAGGACGATGAATTGTCATCATTTCCATTTTCATTATTAAGTTCTCTTCCTATGAAATAATCCCCAGAACTGTAACCATTCAAACTTTCTGCTAAACTTCCTGTAGGATCTTGCTGGACTGGTTCCCTGTTCTGATTTCTCATATCTATGTCTCTTAGGTAGTTACCATTGTTTAATTCTTGGCCAGGCACCCTGTTTGAATTTAAAGCACCTGGATTCATTATCTCTTCTTCTTTAAGGTAGCCATTACCATTTGACTCTCCTTGACTGTCTTTCAGATAAGCATCATTATATTGACTTGCACTATCTGGTCTCATCATTGGCTCATCACGTAGCATTGGGTTTTCCATGGAATCAAGTCGACGGTATTCCCCTTTTGGGCCTCCAAAATTATGCTGTCTGGGTAATAACATTCCTTGAGTATTCATGGCATCTTCGGATAGATAACCATTGCTTATCATACTTATGTTAGAGTTCTCATCTTTAGCTTCAATCAATGGTGATAGTACATCATGTGCTTTACCGTTCTCTTTAGAATCCATACGATGATAAGTTCCCGTCAAACCATGGAACTCTACTTCCGGGACTTCAATGTTGTCAGTTGTCTGGAGAGCCTCTGCATCAATATATGTGGGATTCGTCATTGGTTGTCCATCATTTCCTGAACTTTGAAGTTCTTGTTGATCAACATATGAAAAAGGATTACTTAAAGATGCAGAATCAAGCAAACCTTTTTCTATACCACTGGAATCTGTTTCAGAGACAACATGCCGAGTCCTTATATAACTATCTACATTTTCATCTTCTGAAAATAAAAATTATTTTTTTGTTACAGTACATGATAATCAATAAAGTTTTAAATTTAAATTTCTAATCTTTTCTTAATAAACAAAAGAATTTATACTGATATGTTTTGCCTGCTTCACCCTGATTGAATTTATGGTAAATGTCTTTAGAAAATTATTATACAATAAATGGGGAATGTGTCAAAGGGACACAGATGCTGCCCCTGCTTGCATATCATATAAAAACTTAAAGAGATATAACTGAAGAATGGCAAAAGTGAAGCTACCCAAAATTGCACTTGATCTGATTTTTGTGGTAATAGTTATTTGAGGCAAACTAAAGTTAGAAAATGGAAATGAAAAATTCAGCAATTTTCATTTTTACAAAGGGGCACAACTCAAGAATTGTAAGGTGACAACAACCAATTTCGAACATGATCTGTATTATGTGGTAATAAACATTGTGTACTAGTTTCATAATATTTTGTTAATGCAAACTAAAGATAGAAAGAAAACTAGAGGCTCTAAAGAGCCTGTGTCGCTCACCTTGGTCAATGTGAATATTAAACAAAGGACGCAGATGGACTCATGACAAAATTGTGTTTTGGTGATGGTGATGTATTTGTACATCTTACTTTACTGAACATTCTTGCTGCTTACAATTATCTCTATCTATAATGAACTTGGCCCAGTAGTTTCTGTGGAAAATGTTAGTAAAAATTTACAAATTTTATGAAAACTGTTAAAAATTGACTATAAAGGACAATAACTCCTTAGGGGGTCAATTAACCATTCTGGTCATGTTGACTTATTTTAAGGTCATACTTTGCTGTTCATTATTGTTGTTAACAGTTTATCTCTATCTATAATAATATTCAAAATAATAACCAATAACAGCAAAATTTCCTTAAAATTACCAATTCAGGGGCAGCAATCCAACAACTGGTTGTCTGATTCATCTAAAAATTTCAGGGCAGATAGATCTTGACCTGATTAACAATTCTACCGATGTCAGATTTGCTCATAATGCTTTGGTTTTTGAGTTGTATGCCAAAAACTTCATTTTACCCCTATGTTCTATTTTTAGCCGTGGCGGCCATCTTGGTTGGTTGGCAGGGTCACTCCACACATTTTTTCAACTAGTTACCCCAATGATGATTGTGGCCAACTTTGGTTTAATTTGGCCTAGTAGTTTCAGAGCAGAAGATTTTTTGTAAAAGCTAACAACGACGGAGAGCGACAACGATGACTGACACCAAGTGATGAGAAAAGCTCACTTGGCCCTTCGGGCAAGGTAAGCTAAAAATCAGCATTTTTTCCATTTGTAAAGAGGCATAACCCTTGAATGGTTATAGTGAAACCACCAAAATTCAAACTTGATCTGTATTTTGTGGTAGTTAGCATTGTGAATAAGTTTCATAATATTTGATTGTTCCATACATTGTGAAAATATATAGAGAGAATATAATATCATAATTACCGATTATTTTATCTTTTGAATATAAAACTTCCACAGATTTACTCCTCTCATTTGCATCCATATACCCATCTTCATCTGTCTTTCCATCAAATAACATTTTTTCATCTGAACTAGATGGATACGATGAAAGTGTGTTAATGGATATCTTCTGTGAAGACTGGGATTGTCGGTCACATCTATTATATTGTTGATTAACGTTTGGACAAGAGGCACGGATGGCAGGAGCAGCAATGATGTTCTGTGAGAAGGCTTCCTGTCTAAATGTGTGATCATGTTGTATTGTACCACTATCTAACGCCATTTTAGAATAATCTGGGTCTAGTGGGATATTTTTCTTATGATTGTGTTTGTTCTTGTCCTCTCTACACTCTTCCGCTACAGGAAATAGATCAGGTTTGCCATCTATTTCAGGAGACTGCAGAGCATCAGATGTCAAACTGAATCTTCCGCTGTCTTTACTAACTTGTGAAGAATATGGTATAATCTACAATAAAAAAAAAGTTTTATATTTTTAATCTGGATGAATAAGGTATGATATACAATAAAACAAAAACAAAAGCTTGATGTAAAGTGGTTGTCGTTTGTCTGTGTGGTTCATAGATGTTTCTGGTTTCTCATTTTTTACATATATTAGACCATTAGCTTTCCTGATTGAATTGTTTTACATTAGTCATTTGAGTGCCCTTTATAACTTGCTGTTTTGTTTGAGCCAAGGCTCTGTGTTGACAGCTGTGCTTGGCCTATAATTGTAAAAATATTTATACATTGTGAGTTGGATGGACAGTTGTCTCATTGGCACACATTACATATCTTCTTATCTATATTTTCTGTATATAATTTTACCAACTTTTATTGATTAAGTATAGTAAATATAAAAGGCCTTGTAAGTTCATCTTTCTTGAAATGTGGTTGTCCTGTATCTGTTCTAATTTACTACAATTATTGTAACTACACTGTTAACAAAGATATATATGTCTCAAGGCGTAACATTATCACAAACTGTAACAATTATTGAAAAAAGTCCTCTTAGTAGGGCAAGACAAAAATAACCTACAGCTGGTGAGTTTTTTTCGTGTAAGAAGGTATCTGAAGGTCAAAATCATAAAATTATACAACTTTTCAATTATAAAAGGGTCTCAACATAAGGGGGACCTGCTCCAGTCATGCTAAAGTGATTCCCTATATAATTAACCAATTTTTTTCCCACAAAAGGGGGTGGGGGCACCCCCTTGATCCGTCTATGCTAGGTACAGCCATGATGCTTGAAATTCATTATATTAAAGTTTTGTACCTTGTTCTCTTTTAACAGTCTAGAAATTGAGCTCTGGTCCCCGGATGAGCTTGATGATGACGTATTAGATGCTGGATCAGTCTATAACAGAACATTATATCCATAATTACAAAGTTCACATCAATAACCCATTTCTTAAATAAAAGATATTCAAGTTAGTATGAGTATTTAACCATCTAGACACAAATGATTGGTAAAGATGTATACAGAAATTATCAAATTCAACGCAGAAATGACCAAATGTGTATCATTTTATCTTACGGTAATATTTTTGTTTTAAAATAGATATTTTTGGGATGGTAAAAATATAAAGTTCAACTTTATTACAGTAAAGATCACTCAGATCATTATGTTTAAAAGAGAATGCACAATTAATTTTTTTTTTTATACATTAAAAAAAACAACTTCTTAATCGTTTCACATTCTACACAATGTATTTCAAAATTCCTTCAATAAGATTTCTTTCTACTCACATAACAGTGACTTGTATGGGTACAATTCTTACAAAATATGAGAATTGTGCAAAACCAATAGCTGGGAGCAATAATGTTGAGTGAGCAATAATTTTTATATATTTTTTAAACAATAGGAAGATGTGAATACCTACCATATTTGCTCCAGTTAGTTTTATCTTTGGAGTGATGATTTCCAAAGGCCGTTTCATTTCCCTAATACCATAACATGTTCTCCTACACAAAAGAAATCATAATTATTTAATGTAAAATAATCCAACCCTGTAAGGTGAAATTTCAAACGACTTCATTGTTTCTCTGTTGGTAAATCTTTTAATAAACTTGAGGCTCTCAAAGAGCCTGTGTCGCTCACCTGCTACTGTATTTACTGATGTCGGCCCTCTTGGTTGATAGGCAGGGTCATTAGACCTTTTTTTTTTAAATAGATACCCTAGTATTGATTGTGGCAGAGTTTGGTTAAATTTGGCCCATAGTTTTAGAAAAGAAGATTTTTGTACAATTTACAAAAATGATGAAAAATTGTTCAATATTGACTATAAAGGGCAATAAGTCCTTAAGGAATTGACTGACAATTCTTGTCATGTTGACTTACTTGTAGGACTTACTTTGCTGCTGAACATTACTGCAGTTTACAGTTTATCTCTATCTATAATAGTATTCAAGATAATAACCAAAAAACTGCAAAATTTCCTTAAAATATCCAATTCAGGGGCAGCAACCAAACAACAGTTTGTCCGATTCGTCTGAAAATTTCAGGGCAGATAGATCTTGACCTGATCAACAATTTTACACCCATTCAAATTTGCTCTAAATGCTTTTTTTTCAAAGATATAAGCCAAAATATACATTTTACCCCCTGTGATCTATTTTTAGCCATGGCGGCCATCTTGGTTAGATGGCCAGGTCATCGGACACATTTTTTAAAGAGATACCCCAAGGATGATTGTGGCCAAGTTTGGTTAAATTTGGTACAGTAGTTTCAGAGGAGAAAGTTTACGCACGACGGAAGCAGGACGATGAACGCGGGACGACGGACAACCAACGCCAAGTGATGAGAAAAGCTCACTTGAACTTTCAGGTCAGGCGAACTAAAAATGTGAAATGTTTTGCATTAAAGAAGCTGTTTTCTTATTTAAATCTAAAAGTCTGCTGCCCATATTTTCTGTCCCTAGAATATGCTATTGATTTTCTCCATAAATACTACTTAATATACTTGAGTAGTTTGGCTCAGAAATCAACTAAGAAAGCAATTATCTGTGATAATTTAAAATAATGACAACTTCTCTGAATAGCACCAGTATTTGTATATTGTATTTAATTGGATAATTTATAATTTCTTATTCTGCATGGTTTTTT
This sequence comes from Mytilus trossulus, assembly GCF_036588685.1. Classification (NCBI taxonomy): domain Eukaryota; kingdom Metazoa; phylum Mollusca; class Bivalvia; order Mytilida; family Mytilidae; genus Mytilus; species Mytilus trossulus. Next base: position 13,888,849 of record NC_086373.1, read on the forward strand.
TAAACAGTATGATTGCACAAAATAAAGCATATAAACAAAGTTCATAATACGCTATATGATTGGGTCAATTTGCTCCGACATGAATATTTCCTGTCAATTTGTTGTTTAAAAATACTGAAATAAAGGGGAAATGTGTCCACCATATTGGATACAGATGATCCCCTCCATTTTTGCATAAAAGGTAAAAAAGGGAAATAATGGCCAAAGTGATGCTATCTAAATTCATACTTGATCTGTGTTTTGTGGTATAAAATAGGCATTGTGTGTTGGTTTCATTTGATCTGTGTTTTGTGGTATAAAATAGGCATTGTGTGTTGGTTTCATTTGGTAGAAGCAAACTATGGTTAGAGAATGAAAACTTATTTTGGAATGTACAGACAGACAAGATGCCACTAGGACATAGGTATGGGAGGAAAGAGTTAAACTAATTCTGGCTATTTGAAACACTCTGCTTAATTTATTTGGCATTTTCCATTATATTGTAAGAGAAATATATTCAACCACCTTTTGATTCATTCATGAATTTAATATGTGAGGTTTACTGATATTTAAATGGATGCCATATTCATATGGATGAGGGCAGGAATTAATTATGTAGTACCAATAATATATATACCTATAAATAAAAACTACTCCAGCAATGGCAAACATAAATACAAAGGTTCCTCCAACTGCTATCCAGGTAATTTGTGAAGTTGCTAAATCTAAAAGAAAAAAGATAACAGAGATAAAGAATCATGAATAAAGACAAATATATCTGTACGCCATAAGGAGTAATCTTGTAAGGTTTGGTTCAGTTTTTTTGAGAGAAGGAGATTTAGGGGGGAATATTGAAAGACCAGCAAAGATGGACAGTAAGTAATTGCAAAAGGTAGTCATGGCCTTTTTAAAATGAGACTAATGAATGCAATGTCTGAAAATGCTGCATCTAAACAGTGCAATCAAAATATAAAATGCAATAAAACAACTAATGTGAGATTAAAACATTTTCTCTTATGACTTCAAAAACTAACAGTCTATGATATGAAGTATTAGTGGACAAGTAAAGATAATGTGACTCAGTGTTATTCCAATGGACTTTAAGCATCATGGTCCCATTGCTTGAATGTGATACTATCTGAAATAATTTGGACGTTTCTTTTCAGTATGAATTCGAAAACTATGATAGGGGCATTCAATAATCTAAACACCTGCAAATGCAATTTTTCAAAACAAATATGTATACATATACATGTAATGGGATCAGGGGAGGGGGGCAGGACCTTTTTCTGGACGTCAGGATCTTTGGGATCAGGAACACCCCCCCATCCCCCCCCTCCCCCCCGCCCCCCAACATGTAACATTTTGAATAACATGACCAGAAAGCGACTATAAACTAAATACTTTATCCAAACTCTATCCAAATAGAAACTAAAAACCTTTCTAAGCCAAATATAAAATAATAGCATAAATACCTGAATAAACAGCAGCCATGGTTTTCAAACAACAACCTTATACATTGGCTAATGAAGCAAGAGTAATAGCATTTAGCGAAATGTTAGTTCCCTTAAACATACAACTTTTTGCAATTGTGAAAACATGCAAACTTACCTGTGAAGTTAAAGGAGAGTAAATGTATAAAAGGAACTTCAGGTCATTGCCAGTCAAGCAGGTCAAATGGAATATGAAATGGGATGAACTCATGTGATGTATAAGCATTTACAAAACGGCACTAATATATGAAACAAACATGATTATGATTGTGAAATGAATGAACACAAAATATGATATGAATAAATAATCTGTGATATCCCTCAAGGGTTACTGTGTAATAGAAATATAACCCCTTTATCTTCTTCTGACAAGCAAAAAAACTAAAGTGGTGTGTTCATTTGGCTGTGCAAGATGTATAAAGATGCAGGCAAGTCCTGTCATATTGGGGACCTACAATCTAATTAGTAGTAACTCCTGGTATTTGAAAGTCAAATTTTGTCTAAAATATAAATCTTCAACCTTAGCTTATTACCTTTTAAAACATCTTAATCTAATTATCAAACTCAGTATCATAAGAACCCTAAAATAAATTGTCATACACATTTAAATAAAGACTTATCAAGGTGTTTAATCTGTATTGTACTGGACCAAGAATTATTACCAATAGACACAACAGTAGAGAATACCTCTGACATCTAATAACTATAATATTTACTATTATTTGTAGGCTGTATATACACCATATCACTGTAATCACTAATTCTACCATCCCCTGTTATATGCTGAACTCTGACACCATAAGAAGTGCCTGCCTTTAGATTTGGTAAAACCAGCTTAGATGGTTCACTTGTTGAAATATCCTTTTCTTTATGTACATCTATAACATATCAAAATATGTAGAAACAATTAAGTCATATATTATTGTACAAATAATTTAATATTTTGTCTAAGGTGGTACCTAACATTACAGGGAGATAACTCTGTAAAATCAGCTAAACGTTTTAATCATGTTGCATTGTTAAAGAAGTAAAGCAGTCCAATGATCAAAATTAGTTTCTGTCAAACTGCTATATAACCAATGAAATTTTTCTGATGAAAAAGTTGGTTCAAATTTTTTTATTTTTTTTTATTTTTGTCAAGTATGGAAGTAAATATGTTGTAAAAATTTTGTGAAATTTAAACGAGTCAAATTTATTTTAGTCAAGTTGTTGGGTACCACCTTAATTTACAAATCATAAATGCCATAGACTATGTAGTCAAATATAAGCATAAACAACTAATGTTTACAAACCCTACCCTACATTATGGATTTTTTTATAAAAGTTGTCATATTCCTTTTACTTTTTTGTTAGAATGCAAAACTCTAGATTGTCCAAAAAACGTTTTGCAATAACTTCTTCCAATTTTTAAATCAAGACTTCAAATATCACTTTGAATGGGCATTTCTCAATCATAAAATCAAGACCTTTCCAAAACAAAACAAAAATACATGCAAAATAACTGACTTGCAACCTTTATTTTACTTTGAAATAATTATTGTGTAGCTTTTACATCAACAACAATGTCAACAACGTGATGCAAATATACAACTAAAAAAAATTTTTTGCAGTCCTATAAATTTTTAAAGAAGTTTTTCTTTTACAAAGTTCTTTTTCATAAGGAGGCCATCACAGTATAGAAAACGTACCTTCACAATGCTTGGTATGGCTTGCAGTACACCAGGTAACTCTGTAAAACTCAATGTAAGGGGAATCCCCACACTTTGGATCTGACCAATCAACTGTTATTCCGTTTTCAGGATATGCCAGTACATCAACTTGAGTTGGAGGAGATGGAGCTGAAATGACAATCCAATTAGCTATTAATATTACTATAGTGTTATTAACTGGCTGTTTCTGTATTGGCACTGGTATAGATTCAAGGTTTGCTGTATTTGACTCGAGACTCTAAGGGTCGAGGGCCAATGCAGCTGACTGAGAATCTATACCAATGCCAATACAGAAACAGCCAGTTAATAACACTTTATTAAATAATCCAACTTTTTCAATACAAACTTGTTATGAATGCTGTATTACATTCATCACATGTGAATATAGGGCCAATATTTCCAATACAGACTCGCAATGAATCCTGAATTACATGCACAATATATCTTAACAGGTAATTCAGGATTCATTGCCAGTCTGTATTTGGAAATATTGGACCGGGCCAAAAAGCAAAATATAAATCAAGTGATTTATATGACCAGGACGACATCACCAGAATGACACATGCCGTTTTGGTAGTATTAGCTGTTTTAATTGTATTATTTGATAATTAGATTTATGGTCATTAGATTTATAACCATTTTGTATCATCAATTTTTAATTTCAAATGTCCTCAACATTTACTGGTACTTTGATGAGGAAGAGAAAACATTGTAAAGATAAAACTTTCAAATATATTTTCAGAAAATGATTTTTTTTATAGTCCCTACAAATGAGCATAAATTTTGTTGAAGTTAGAAATTTTGGATAGCATCACATTTGGCGTAAAAAAATAAACTTTTTTTTCAATGACATTTATCTCGTGGCGGTGATGCTCTATTTCCTTTATGTAATATATGTTTATATTGTTCAATTCATAACTAAGAATACAATCAAACTATAACCATGGTAATAATTGTTTCAATTTTATGTTTTCTGTATTCATTTATTGTTACAGAATTATTTGTTTCCTCTTGGGCCAAAAAAAAATATAAGTGTGGTGCCAGTTACCCTACCTACTCAACTAAATGAATGAGAGAATAAAATTCATTGTTTCATGGTACTCAATGAATTAATCCCAGTTGTTGCTTTATATCAAATAATATATTTTTTAAAAAGTTTAGCTGCTGTAGTCAGTATATTTAAACAATGCATTTTTAAAAAGAATACGTTTAGCAAGGATATCTTATAAATAGTCTATCAATGCATAGTTCTTTCTTTTGTGATCATTTATCTGTCTACTGTGCCATTTTTGCTTCTGTTGTTATTATAGTAAAAATATTTAACTTAAAATCAAAATGTTTAATAAATGCTCTGGATAAACTTGAAGAACTGGAAATGAAAGAAAATAATTTTTAAAAAGTGGTAAAAATATACAACAAAATCCCTTTTCTAAAGAGAGAAATTGTTTGGATCTTTGAATTGGGATTATGCAAATGTAGATTTCAAATTGTTTTTTGAGAAAATTTTCTACATGCCGAAATTTTAGACAATGTAGTATTATTTATGCCAAAAGTGTCAGCTTTGGGTATTGGTATCTATTCAGTTATCATTCATAGGGCAATTAACAAGAAACGCTGACCTTCTTTAGAATAAAAAGGGGTGTGTATAAAAATGCACTTTGCACATCAATGTTTTTAACTAATTGCTGTCCTTTATAACATAATAAGGGGCAAATCAAAAACACATTTTCTGTGTCCATACCAACTTTTAATTTCAAATGTCCTAAACATCAGCTAGGATGATGTGAAGAATCATTGTAGAGTTTCATGGGTTTAGTTTAAATTAATTCCAAACCTTGACATACCTATACTTTTTAAGTAGTAACAATCTTCCCAGGAAAATCCTGAACTTCCTACATCCATGTCAGATGATACACCAAATCTGTATTTCTTATCGAACTGTATGTGTTCAATTGTTAGTGAGGTGGAATTTACTGGTACCGTTATCCATTCAATATCAGTCTGAAGTATAGGATAAAAGTGAACATTCATAACTCAATGTAGAATTTTATTTTTTTTCAACACAATAAATTTTTATTTTTATTTACCTTACATTGAAAATGGTGCACTCTGATGCATTTTCAGACCATTGCATAAAAAAATAGATTTCATAGGAATGTTATCTTTTTTTCAGCTGGTAGGGTCAATCTTGTGATATTGCATATCAAAATAATATTAATAAAAAAGTCATGGTTAAGAATGAAAAAAAAAATATTGTAAAAAATTATACCCTTGTTGAAGTTTGTAAAGCATATTGAAGAGAAATAGGTTAGCAGAATCTTGAATTTCAAAGAAGTTCATTTTCATTTATTTTACAATTTAAAAGTTAAACATTTTTAACAATAAACTAGAGGCTCTAAAGAGCCTGTGTCGCTCACCTTGGTCTATGTGAATATTAAACAAAGGAAGCAGATGGATTCATGACAAAATTGTGTTTTTGTGATGGTGATATGTTTGTACATCTTACTTTACTGAACAATCTTGCTGCTTACAATTATCACTATCTATAATGAACTTGGCCCAGTAGTTTCTGTGGAAAATGTAACCAGAAGTAAAAATTACAAATTTTATGAAAATTGTAAAAAATTTACTATTAAGGACAATAACTCCTTAGGGGGTCAATTGACCATTTTGGTAATGTTGACTTATTTGTAAATCTTACTTTGCTGAACATTTTTGCTGTTTACAGTTTAACTCTATCTATAATAATATTCAAGTTAATAACCAAAAACAGCAAAATTTTCTGAAAATTACCAATTCAGGGACAGCAACCCAACAACAGGTTCTCTGATTCATCTGAAAATTTCAGGGCAGATAGAACATGACCTGATGAACAATTTAACACCATGTCAGATTTGCTCTAAATGCTATGGTTTTTGAGTTATAAGCCAAAAACTGTGTTTTACCCCTATGTTCTATTTTTAGCCATGGCGGCCATCTTGGTTGGTTTGGCGGGTTACGCCACACATTTTTTAAACTTAATACCCTAAAGATGATTGTGGCCAAGTTTGGATTAATCTGGCCCAGCAGTTTCAGAGGAGAAGATTTTTGTAAAAGATCTATAAAATTTACGAAAAAAGGTTAAAAATTGACTTTAAAGGGCAATAACTTCTAAATGGGTCAACTGACCATTTTGGTCCTGTTGGCTTATTTGTAAATCTTACTTTGCTGAACATTATTGCTGTTTACAGTTTATCTCTATCTATAATAATATTCAAGATAATAACCAAAAACAGCAAAATTTCCCTAAAATTACAGATTCAGGGGCAGCAACCCAACAACAGGTTGTCCAATTCATCTGAAAATTTCAGGGCAGGTAGATCTTGACCTGATCAACAATTTAACCCCATGTCAGATTTGCTCTAAATGCTTTGGTTTTTTGAGATATAAGCCAGAAAGTGCATTTTACCCCTATGTTCTATTTTTAGCCATGGCGGCCATCTTGTTTGGTTTGGCAGGTCACGCCACACATTTTTTAAACTAGATACCCCAATGATGATTGTGGCCAAGTTTGGTTTCATTTGGCCCAGTAGTTTCAGAGGAGAAGATTTTTGTAAAAGTTAACAACGACAGACGACGACCACGGAAGCCGGACGCCGGACGCCAAGTGATGGGAAAAGCTCACTTGGCCCTTCTGGCCAGGTGAGCTAAAAAGCCTATGTCTTATCTGTGGCAGAGAGGAAAATAAAAGCATGCTGTTTTATAAGATGTACAAGACCCTCCACTAAATGGTGCACCCTTAATTAACCTAAAAAATTTTGATAGATTACCTAAACCTATCTACTTTAAAAATTGCACCTCCAACATGGACAATTGCATAAAAAGGGTCTAAAAGGTTCATGTAATTTACATTCCAAAAACAGTGTCAGGAAATAATAAATAACAAAATTGAGCAATAAACTGGATCAACATTCTCATTTTAACGTCCAAAATTGGTTTTGCAATTCAGACAATTCTAAAAAGAAAATGTTAATGATAATTTGCTAATAAGCGTATGGTAGTTGCTGTAAAAACTTAAATTGATTGAGTGATTGGTGTTTGACCCCACTATTGTGCTATTTCATGCTTATAAGATTTTATTGACACAGAAAACCAAAGTCCCTAGCCAAAACCACACATCTTAGGTAGGAAAACTGACAAACTTAGTCAATTAAGATAAGAGTCCAGTGCACCCACAGGAACTGGGTTCAAACTGACAACCTCAGTTTTGATTAGCTCATGATTAAAGTAGTTCAAAAACTTGGACCATTGGCCCACCAAGATCCCATAAAATCTTTAAAATCATACTCATAAATTATGAAGAAAATATATAAAAACTTACTGTACATTCTGTATTAAACTGACAGTAGTATACAGTGTGGTATTTAATTCTCTCATCCTCTGTTGGAGTCCAGCTTACACTTACAGTTGTATCAGTAGACGTATTCTGGGCCTCAACTATAATTCTACTTGGAGGTAACAGGCCTGAAAGATCAAATTATTTTATCCAAATTAACAAATATCTGTATACTCTTATAACTACTATTATATATATTATTTTTACTAATCCATTCAAGCTTTGCAGGGATTAATTGAACAAGAGATCTATCATCTACCATATCAAATTCTATTGGCTTTATGACCTTCATAAACAAATGAACTTGTGTGAACCTTTAAAAGGATTTTATTACCCCTAATATGATACAAGAGGGGCACAAGTCTTTCTTATTTGTCTGTCAATCCATCTGTCCGTGTGTCTAGTATCAGTTAAGTTTGGATGCAAGATACATGAAACATTTTAGTTTCTGATGGTTTTAGTCAAATATCCCTATATTTTGTTTTATTGCCTTTTTTGAGTGTTCAAACTTTACTTTGATATTAATTAGGTGTTCTGATGTTAACTGTTAAAATGGGAAGCACATCAGCATGCTTATGTCTGTTGAAGACTCTTCGTTTGTGCAAAATGATGTTGTAAAAAACTTTTACTTTCGGTTTTTAAATTACATTTCCTTGAACCAGATGTTGACTTGACAATGGTAAAACATGGACCAAAAACAGAATATGTAAAATTTGTGTACGTTTTCAAAGCAAGACTGAGTGAAGTAACTCTTTTCACATTATTTCATCAACAATTTGCTTGAAATGAACGTTTGATACAGATATTAATGACAATTTTAGTGTTTTTTAAGAAATGTAGGATGCATAATTTAATTTCCCACCTGTGCACATGCACACACGTGTTCTAGTATGACAACATAGTTCTGACAATTTTTCATTTAAAACCTTTTAAATTCTTTTCATCTTATCACGTATTTCTTATACTGTGAAAGTACTTTAATTCGTGGGTATCAATTTTCGTGGTTTGAGCAATATTTATATGTTCGTGGGTTTTTAAATTCGTGGATTTTAGTTTTCTCAACAAAAAAAATAATTGAAAAAATTAAATCCTTTAGACACGAAGGTTACAAATAGTCTGTTTAGTGGATTGAAGGAAATTGCAAAGTAAACATTGACCCGTGTAAATCCTAGTCACAACACTAATTAACCCAAGATAAAGTGATCAACAGATTAAAGACCATGAAAGGTGTTAATGAGGCCATAAACATGTCACCTGAAGAAAACAGCAACATAAACAAATGCTATAAACGTATCTTAAATTGTCAAATGATTTTTTTATCATAATCAAGCCCAGCATGAAATTATTATTTCCCATGTGTACGAAAACTATGAGGATATAAAATGAACACTTTATCATACTAGCATATCAATACGGGAAATCTGACTTTCATCATCAAAAATATTTTTTATGAGAATTAAAAGATCAAAAGTTGTACAGTTTAGGTTGTTAAAGATTAAATGAGTATAATCTTGCATGCAGGTGTAGTTCTGTGACTGCTATTAAAGTATTCTCTGGTTTGGCATTATTTAATACATTCTTTAGATTACATCAGTCAAACCTACATTGGGACCTTTCTTGTCTTGATTTGGACAATGGTTGTTTTATTTCGTTGGACACTTAAATTCGTGGATACAGTCATCCACGAAAACCACGAAAATTGGTACCCCACGAATAAAAGTACTTTCACAGTAATTTTAATCTTTTTTACTGTAACAATTAGATACAAACCCCTTAAATGTAAGAAAATAACTTTGAATAGACCCATCAATTTATATGATGTCCAGTACTGAAAATAGTTTACCTGTCACCTGAACAGGGAGATTTCAGCTGTCCAACAACTAAATCACAAAGTATTGAAAGTAATTAATCATCATGTCACTTTTATGACTGGAAATGTGTGGGTGTTACAGGCAAAAGGTGGCAGCAGTCCTTTTGGGCCAATTACTGTTTTTCAGGGGTATCATTTGCTCCAATATTCGGAACTCATTTGCGTCAATTTACCTGTACACATATCTATCATAAATATTAATGATTACTATATATTTATTCTTATTTTTGCCTCAAAAGGTATCATATGTTAGGAGATATTTCTTCATAAAGACGAGTTTCTGAAGAGAATTGAATGACTTAAGCAGCATTAGACAGTCAATGTAAAGAGAGAGAATAAAACTTATTGCTTTGCTTAACAAAATATGCCAATATAGAAAATAGAAGTTTTTGCTCTTTATGTTTTAGCCATATATGTTGATGACACAGAGCTTTGTTCCCACCATGCGTATGGGCTTTACTATTATTATTAACTATTTTATGGATGTCATCCTTCAATGTTTGTGTTTTTGGACAATAAATAGAAGTTAAAAGCTACTATATACATTAAATTGGGAAGTACCCATGCAGCAGCAGTAAGAAAAACATATGTTTCAGAAAAGGAAACATGTGCCGTGTTACACTGCCGGTTCCAAGTCTGAACTAGAGGCTCTAAAGAGCCTAAGTCGCTCACCTTGGTCTATGTGAATATCAAACAATGGACACAGATAGATTCATGACAAAATTGTGTTTTGGTGATGGTGATGTGTTTCTAGATCTTACTTTATTCTTGCTGCTAACAATTATCTCTATCTATAACAGTAGTTTCTGTGGAAAATATTAATGAAAATCTACAAATTTTATGAAAATTGTTAAAAATTGACTATGAAGGGCAATAACTCCTTAGGGGGTCAATTGACCATTTTGGTCATGTTGACTCATTTTTAGGTCTTACTTTGCTGTACAGTATTGCTGTGTACAGTTTATCTCTATCTATAATAAAATTCAAGATAATAACCAAAAACAGCAAAATTTCCTTAAAATTACCAATTCAGGGGCAGCAACCTAAAAACGGTTTTCCGATTCATCGGAAAATTTCAGAGCATATAGATCTTGACCTGATCAACAATTTGACCACCTGTAAGATTTGCTCTTAATGCTTTGGTTTTTGAGTAAAAAGCCAAAAACTGCATTTTACCCCTATGTTCTATTTTTAGCCGTGGCGGCCATCTTGGTTTGTTGGCCAAGTTACCGGACCCAATTTTTAAACTAGAAACCCTAATAATGATTATGGCCAAGTTTGGATTAATTTGGCCGAGTAGTTTCAGAGGAGAAGATTTTTCTAAAAGATAACTAAGATTTACAAACTAGAGGCTCTAAAGAGCCTGGTCTATGTGAATATTAAACAAAGGAAGCAGATTGAAAATTGACTACAAAGGTCAATAACTCCTACAGGGGTCAATTGACCATTTCGTTCATGTTGACTTATTTGTAGATCTTACTTTGCTGAACATAATTGCTTTTTACAGTTTACCTATATCTATAATAATATTCAATATAATAACCAAAAACAGCAAAATTTCCTTAAAATTACCAATTCAGGGGCCGCAACCCAAAAACAGGTTGTCCAATTCATCTGAAAATTTCAGGGCAGATAGATCTTGACTGATTAACAATTTTACTTCATGTCAGATTTTCTCTAAATTATTTGGTTTTTGAGTTATAAGCCAAAAACTGCATTTTACCCTTATGTTCTATTTTTAGCCGTGGCGGCCATCTTGGTTTGATGGCCAGGTCACCGGACACAATTTTTAAACTAGATACCCCAATGATGATTGTGGCCAAGTTTCAAATAATTTGGCCCAGCAGTTTCAGGGGAGAAGATTTTTCTAAAAGATTACTAAGATTTACGAAAAATGGTTAAAAATTGACTATAAAGGGCAATAACTCCTAAAGTGGTCAACTGATCATTTTGGTCATGTTGACTTTTTTGTAGATCTTACTTTGCTGAACATTATTGCTTTTTACAGTTTATCTCTATCTATAATAATATTCCAGATAATAACCAAAAACAGCAAAATTTCCTTAAAATTACTAATTCAGGGTCAGCAACCTAACAACAAAATGTCTGATTCATCTGTAAATTCCAGGGCAGATAGATCTTGACCTGATAAACAATTTTATCCCATGTCAGATTTGCTCTAAATGCTTTGGTTTTTGAGTTATAAGCCAAAAACTGCATTTTACCCCTGTTCTATTTTTAGCCGTGGCAGCCATCTTGGTTGGTTGGCCGGGTCACCAGCCACATTTTTTAAACTAGATACCCCAATGATGATTGTGGCTAAGTTTGGTTTAATTTGGCCCATTAGTTTCAGAGGAGAAGATTTTTGTAAAAGTTAACGCAGGATGACGCCGGACGCCGGACGCCAAGTGATGGGAAAAGCTCACTTGGCCCTTCGGGCCAGGTGAGCTAATAAAGGAGTAAGGAAGTAATTTTTCTTTTAACTGGCGCAATTGTATGTTTTATTTTTGGCACAAATGATACCATCTAATTTTAAAACATGTGGCGCAAATGGAGCATTTGAGAAATAAAGTTGTGGCACAAAAGGACGCATTTTTGGCGCAAACAGATCTCTCCCCAAAAGGTTGAGTCAAAAAGATCAGGAATTATGTTAAATGACTGACTTTTAAGAAAGCCTTGAAAACTTAAAAGTAAATGACCATTTCATGCTTTGCCCAGCCGAACTTTTACCAGACAAAATACAAATGTCCGGAATATATGACATTTTGGAAGCCTTGGATGTAACATAGTTTTGTGACTTCAATATCTGAGCATATATTTACATTGATAGATTTCTGTTAATGTTCATGAATAGGATGTTTAAACTGTTATGATCAATGCACTATATTTTGTGTATCAAAAAGGTAGTAACAAGCCTTGGAAGATTTAGATATCAAGTCAGTAACAGAGGGTTTTGATTGCATTTTATGCAATCTTTAAAAATGCAATCTTTACCCAAAAAACAATTTGCCATTATCCAAAACATGTTCACTGTTTTCAGATTAAGTGCTTACATATATTACAAATGATAAAATTCTTGAATATTTCAGCAGAAACAATAATACTTACTATTTGCTTCAGGTATAGTTATCTCTGATCCTTCAACTGAGTTTCCTTCTTCATTCCATGAGAACACTGATACAATCACTCCCCTACTACAAGGTAGAGACACCAATGTGGATGTTCGTTTGTGAACATGGTAATCATAGTTAAATGATATCCCATCAAATACCTTTACTTTATATCCTAACATCTGACCATTTTGGTATGTTTCTGGCAAATCCTGAAACAAGCTCATTAGAAAATTAACTTGATCGATTGCTGTGAGACCAAATATTTACCACATGAATGAAATATAGAATACAAATCATAAGAAAAAGTTACTTTTATTAATTGCTTATAAATTTCTTTTCATTATTACTATTTACCATTTACCAATTTTCTTTTTGGACCAACTTGAAAATGGGCCCAGAATAAAAAATCTAAATACATGTTTAGATTCAGCATATCAAAGAAACCCCAAGAGTTCAATTTTTGTTGAAATCAAACAAAGTTTAATTTTGGACCTCAATTTGGACAAACTTGAAAACTTGGCCAATAATCAAAATTCTTAGTACATTTTTAGACTCAGCATACCAAAGAACCCCAAGGATTCAATTTTTGTTAAAATCAGACTTAGTTTAATTTTGGACCCTTTGGACCTTAATGTAGACCAATTTGAAAACAGGACCAAAAATTAAAAATCTACATACACAGTTAGACCCCAATTATTCAGTTTTTGATGAAATCAAACAAAGTTTAATTTTGGACCTTTTGGGCCCCTTATTCCTAAACTGTCAGGACCAAAACTCCCAAAATCAATTCCTACCTTCCTTTTGTGTTCATACACCTTGTGTTTAAATTTCATTGATTTCTATTTACTTATACTAAAGTTATGGTGCGAAAAAAACAAGAATAATGCTTATTTGGGCCCTTTTTTTGCCTGTTATTCCTAAACTGTTGGGACCAAAACTCCCAAAATCAATCCCAACCTTCCTATTGTAGTCAAAAACCCTGTGTCAAAATTTCATAGATTTCTATTTACTTTAACTAAAGTTATAGTTCAAAAACCAAGAAAAATCATGATCAGGTTGTACATGTTTAGGAGTAATCATCACTGCCTTATCAAAATTATATCATGTATATAGGTGTAAATACTTTTTCTTATTCAAAATGTGACAGAAGAAAAATAAGATAATCCTACAAGATTTTAGCACATACCTTCCAATACAAGGTCACATTACGTTTGTCATTCCTACAGCCTTCAACCGATAAAACATAACTTCCAGCAAAAACCTCTGGAGGTCTGTCAGGGACTATACAAGAAATAATATTTTTATTACACCTATTTTTTTTTACCAAAACATAAAACTAAATTAGAAATAAAAAAAAAATTAAAGCCTTATCAGTTCCCGTCTCATGTTGCAGGAAAAATCATTTTAGCAGTACAATGAGACTGAACATATTTACTTTATAAGAAATAACTACCTGCAAATTTAAGTATTGAAATTAAATTACTAGTATGTCAACTGGGATAAAACTCATACATAACGGTTCCAAAATTCTATAGCTATAGAAAGGCAGAAAAGGAGAGGGCATTGTACAATTACATATTCTATAGTGGCCCTTTATCTGAAAGATAATGAAAAGGAACACTGTTATATTTTTATAAATTTTTATATTTTCATCAGTTATTAGTGACATACTCACTACAAAGTTCTCTTTTATGAGATTGAAAAAAGCAAGAATTTGAACAGCAAAATTATTTGTATTTAAAGCAGATGTAGCAAATTTAAAGTATCTATATAAATAATCTTACAGTCTGTCTCTGTTGTGGTGATGTTGTTCACAGGTTCACTAGGATATCCAATATCCTCTCCTGGTCGCGTCACTATTGATATTTGATATTTTGTATTTGGCTTCAGATTACAAACTGTTGTTTTAAATTCTTTTGACACTATTTTCTGCATTAACAAAAAAAAATATACATAACACATATTTGACTTAAACATCATTCTTTCATTTCTATTTTGTAGTCAGTGAATTGATTCATAGAATTCTAAAATAAAAAATTCTTCATGAAACAAGTCAGGAAGGGTTAAGATTGAGTGAGGGATAGAAACAGACACTGTTATCAATACTTTAATAAATTATACTGATGCAAAGCTAGAGGCTCTAAAAAGTCTGTTTCTCTCACATAGGGCTATGGGAATCTTTAACAATGGGGCTATAATATTTATATCTGTGTTGAAGACACATTGGGCTGTTTTCTGCTCTTGTGTTGGTTTGATAAACCTTGGATACCTTCCCTGTCCCTATTCTCTATTATATGTCATATTTACCTTATTATCGTTCCACTTTGATGTCATATAGATGATGAATATTTTCTGCCTATGTCTTCTGTTGTGTACCCACTTTAAAGAGACACATCTACTTGTAATGGATGAAATCTCGATCATATCAACTGGACTTGGTTTCACTAAAATAAAATACACAAAATACTTAGTATCACCAGCTCTGCCAACTTATTTTGAAGCAAATGTGTGAGATTTGGAAAAAAGATCAAAGAGAAAAAACAAAAAAATTATGGAATATGCTGCTTAATAGGCATGTAAATGTGTGATTCTCATGCTTAAGGTGTGAGACTTGGCAGCACTGTATCCCTACTTGTGGAAGTCCTTTTAATGCTGTAATTTCATGTCAGATGCAGGTAATTCATTTCAATGAAAGTAAGTCTGGTACACAGGACACAATTTCCAACAATAAGTTCAAACCCATATCTGACCTTAAAAACTCAATTCTATTTTTTTTGTTGCTTCTTCTATGCATACAATATTTGAACTTACAGTCAAAATTTTATAACATAACAATCAATGTGTGGGTCTTATACCCTGTGATATTATGTCCATAGTGCATAGATGCCCCACTCACAATATCATTTTCTATGTTCAGTTCATTGGGGTAAAAAATCTAATTTGGCATTAAAATAAGAAAGATCTTATCATAGGGAACATGTGTACTCAGTTTCAAGTTGATTGGACTTCAACTTCTTCAAAAACTACCTTGACCAAAAACTTTATCCTGAAACTTGCACTGTCATTTTCTATTTTTCAGTGGACAATAAAATTGGGGTCAAAAATCTAATTTGGCATTTAAATTAGAAAGGTCTTATCATATAGGGAACATGTGTACTAAGTTTCAAGTTGATTGGACTTCATATTCTTCAAAAACTACCTAGACCAAAAACTTTAACCTGAAGTGGGACAGGCAGACAACCAAACAAATGGGTAAACCAACGAACAGACAAACAGATACAATGACCAGAAAACATATAGGTGGGGCATAACCAGAAAACATAATGACCCTCTCCTATCTAGGTGGGGCCTTACAATGGGATGGGACAGATTTAAATATCAAAGTGTGTGTAATCACTGAAGGATAAAGATTGCTTTTATTTATCAGTGGGAAATAAAGTTATATATTGCATTGTATAGAACACTGGTTGCATTTGATTCAACTATAATTCTGGACAAAGAAAGATAACTTCAATTTTTGAAGATGTCTTTTGTGACTTGAATATCTGAGCATAAATCTCATTGATGTTTTTTTGGAAAAATTCATGGATAAGATGTACAGAATGCTATGATCAATGCACTATATTTTGTGTATCAAAAAGGTAGAGAGAAGCCTTGGAAGATTATTAGATTTCAAGTTAGTATCATAAGTCCTTGATTGCATGAAATGCAATCTTTACATAAAGAAGTTTTGATAGATATAGGAAGATGTGGTGTGAGTGCCAATGAGACAACTCTCCATCCAAATAACAATTTAAAAATTAAACCATTATAGGTTAAAGTACGGCCTTCAACACGGAGCCTTGGCTCACACCGAACAACAAGCTATAAAGGGCCCCAAAATTACTAGTGTAAAACCATTCAAACGGGAAAACCAACGGTCTAATCTATATAAACAAAACGAGAAACGAGAAACACGTATATATTACATAAACAAACGACAACTACTGTACATCAGATTCCTGACTTAGGACAGGTGCAAACATTTGCAGCGGGATTAAACGTTTTAATGGGCCCAAACCTTCTCCCTTTTTCTGAAACAATAGCATAACATCACAACATATAAAAACATACGATAAAATATCAATTAGCAGACTTAACTCAATCAAAAAACGTATCATTACACAAAGAATTATATCAAAATAAATTAATCTTACATGTTTGTCTATTTTCAGCAATTTCAATAGATATGTTGTTAAAAGACTATTTTAAATAACAATTATTAAAGATGATTTAATGGTCTGATAATTTCTAAAAATGTTTAATTTATTATTCTTAAAGTTTAAATTAGATTATATAACAATATACTTTTATCAATATACATTACAGCTGATTTCATCTAGTGTGCAGGCAAAGCAAATATCTGTGGCTAGCTTGCTTGCTAGCTGAAGTCATTATAAGTTAGGTAAACTACCCTCCTTAAAGAGTAGACTAGTCTGACATATAACCAATCTATCTGTCTATAGGACTAGCTATATAGGCTATTTCCAAAGTAGAGTAGTATACCTTACCTAAAAATAACTTCACTGTTCAGCTAGCAAGCAAGCTAAACAAATATAGTACACTTTCTTGCACACTCGATGCAATCAGCTGTAAATGTAATTTACATTTTAAAAATGCCAGATTTTGATTGAATAATTCGAGGAAGATCATACTCTATCCATGGTTCAGTTGGAGACAATTAATTATTTATAATGAATGTCACCCTTTTCAAAAGACCTATCATTGAATTAACATCAACAATTTAAAGACAATACTCAAAATCTACAATTTGGCCTTAGACCTTTGTCAGTGTGTCAAAATAAAAGATACATCTTGCTTAACTGTTTTTTTTATCAAATAACTGTCAAGTTGTTATGTACATGAACTCATACTGAATTAAGTTCCCAATCTAAAATTTTAAAGACAATAATGGCATAACATTCAGTATACATGTAATAGATTAAATAAAAAATAGCTGATAGGTGATAGAGCATATTGTTACCTCTTGAAACAAACATTGTCAACCTTGGCTTTGTTCAATCAACCTCTCGGAAATGTGGTATTTATATAATGTCACACATTTTTTTAAGAATAACATATAAAAGTACTAAATAATAAATAAAGATGTTTTTTCCCCCTGGTCACACTTATGTTGTACTGCTACATCACTGTCTCTGGTTTGGTGGAGGGTTTGGTGGAAGCAAACATGTTTAACTCTTCCACATCCTGTAAATGACTGTTTAAAAAGAGAGGCGAAAGATACGAGAGGGAGAGTCAGCAGCCTGTGATTCACCTATTGTCGTTTGTTGCTGTATATAATATTTGTTTGGCATTTATTGTTTTGCACATACATTAGACCATCATTGTTGTTTGAACTGTTTTAATTGGTCATTTCAGGGCCTATTTTTCTTTGCTGTATAGCCTTTGCTTATTGTTTAAGGTCCTATGCCTATGGTGAGCTATAATTGTAAACTACTTTGTAATTTCATTGGTTTCTGGTGGAGTTTATTACTTTCTATGGCAATCATAACACATCTTAATTTTTATATACAGTGGATTCTTTATTTTTTTTATGGATACCATTTTTTTTGGGTTTCGTGGGTACAGATAAATCATAAATTAAAATGTTTCACAAATAACATATTTTTAACTAGGCTATGTATACAGTGATTGGCAAAACCACAAAGTCAAATATCAACCAATAAGCAAGTTTTCAGCAATCCACGAAAATAAATGAACCCACAGTTTGAGCATTACCTGGACCCCAACCTATTTCAAAGTTCTTAATTCTAAAATCATAAATCCACAAAAAGAAGAGATAATTTTGTAATATGTTATAAAGACAGAATCCCTAAGTCATAGAGTAGAAAAAAATCATGAACATCGGTACAAAAATTTGATTCCTTCAACAATAAATAAACATTTATGATCGTAGCTTGAAATAGCTTTGTACAAGTTTAAAATCTGTTTTAAAATTGGTTTTGCTAATGGCTACCATGTTCCATTATCCGCTAGTTAATTATTAGTTTTGTCATTTTTTTGTTATATACAAAGAGTGGACATGTATGTTAAAAAAAGATTACACATACTTATTACAACAAAGAAAAGAAAAGAAAAGACAAAATAAATGATTTTTTGTCAGGAAAAAAGCTTCACAATTTATGATGATATTAGCAAATTATTTTAACTACAGAAAGATAAAGGTTAGTAGCATTTATTTATATAATATTTAGTCAGTAATCAGTTAAAGTCATATGAAACAAGTGACTGGTGAAAAATAATGTTTATCCAATTCTTAAACCAATGCATGTATATATCATAAACTAAGTCTTATGTTCATGATTTTATCAATTTTTTTTTGAAAATATTATGATATAATCATAATTTTTTTCTCTCTGTCTGTTATGATTTAACAAATATGGCAGCTCATTAAATGCTGTGTTTTGACTCCCAATTTTACCGATTGTCACCTTATAGTAAACAATCAACAAAAAAGCATGTATAATGAGCACATGTTTAACATGTTCAATCAGATAATAGCTAGTTTATTTCAGTGACCAATCCATGCGTATTGTGGTCACTGGATTTTTACCAGGAGGGTTACGCTCGGGTCATTATGCATACGGAAAATATGTTGGTGAATTGCTTCCTGGAAGCAAGCAATTAAAAAAAGAAACTTCTTCTAAATGTGGACAAATAAAATAATTTTCTTCAGAAAAAATATATGTACATAAGTTTAATAATGAAAACTATCCATTTTGTTATTAAAAAAAAACATATGCATCATTTTTTTTAATTTAAGGTTTTCATATGACTTTAAGACAAATGATGACATTTTACCCGATGTAGCTTGTTTAACAGTTATCCAGCCTGTCTCCCTAAATACCTCACGCACGGTGTTTGTTACATTTACAATAAAGTCCAAAGTAGATCTATCAAATGAAACGCCTTCTCCTTGATTTATTGTACAATTCAGTAAATTCATATTAGGACAGCTTCCACTCCCATAACTGTAAGATAAAAATATATACCCATGAGGATATGTTTTAAAATAGTTTTTAAGTAAGTATAGTTGATTTTCTTTCTGAACTAGAACATATACATGTATTCATAAATCAATAAAAAAAATATTGTTAGTTACATTATAAAAAACTGGTAACAGCGAATGTTTTTGAGGTCCAAGATCATAATTTTAAGATGACTATTCAAAATAAAGAATTTCCATTAACTTTATATTCTTTACAGTTGGTTTAAAATGAGTACAATGTACTATGAAAGTAACAAGTTCATTATGGCTTATATGCAATTTAATTGTATAAACTTTATGCCCAACTGATAGGAGAAGCAATATTAAGTATTGGTTTTCATCGACATTAATATAAAAATTTTCAACTGTTGAACACAATTGCAGCTTTGATAAACCCAATCAGATAATTAGTCTTCAAGCCATAAATATCCTGCCATGAACAACAATATTCATTACCACTATATTGACCTTAATTTGAAAAAAAGGGAAAGTTTTCCGGAACCTAGTGTCGCCTACTTTTGCAGTTCATCACAGCTCAACATAAATGAGGATTCTGGACATTGCAGTTGGTATTGACAGCATATAGGATCACTATGTCTCGCATTTTGTAAGAAAATCATTAAAATTTGCCTTAATTTATCTTTTATGATCAAGTTAAAACAGCTAATTAGAGAAATTTATATATGACCAAACTTTATTGTTGAGTACTGTTATCTAAGAAATGAACTTGAGACATTAAAGACATTAGGAATCAATTAAGTAAAATGATTGGATTTGTTATACTCTCTCTGGAATGTATACAGTTATGTCACTTACTATCTGAAAAATCAACTCAAATACAAATAAATTATATTGATGTAAATAGAACCAATTATGTACCAGTAAGTCAGATAATACTTATGAATAAACACTTTAATACCCTCCTCAAAATATCTTAACTCATCTATATGACATAATGTAACCGCATCATTGAAATTTGAACATCAACATTTTACTGTAATTATATGTGAACATGTCAGAGTGACCAGGAAGCTTATATACTACTCAAGATGCAACCTTGCACTAGTGATATGATTGTCATTCAACCAGCAAAAAATGATTTCATATTCTTAAAAAAATCCTTCTTAACTTAATCATTAATTTTTTTGGGTGTATTGTCTTCATTTAACAAATAATCACTTAAAATAACATATGTATATATATCTCCTCGATAAATGGTTGTTTCAATGTATGTAGGCTTACATATGAAATTTGAGGTCTTCTCTTCACATGTTTGATGGATGCCATCATGACTAATAGTTATCAAAGGTACCAGGATTATAATTTAGTGCGCCAGACCCGCATTTCGTCTACATAAGACTCATCAGTGACGCTCATATCAAAATATCTATAAAGCCAAACAAGTACAAAGTTGAAGAGCATTAAGGATCCAAAATTCCAAAAAGTTGTGCAAAACACAGCTAAGGTAATCTATGCCTGGGATAAGAAAATCCTTAGTATTTCGAAAATTCAAAGTTTTGTAAACAGGAAATTTATAAAAATGACCACATTATTGATATTCAACTGTTACAGAATATGTGGTTATTTGATATATTCCTTGTACTTAACACAATCCTATCATGCTTGCTACCTCTTTCATTAATAATCATGACTTATCATTGCCAGGAGCATCACAATATAGGAGCAAGTAGACAAGCAAAAATTGCTTTCTGTTTCTGAGCACTTAAATTTATCCTTTTTTGTAGTTAGGACTTTAGCACAATCATAAAGTTTTTGTACACTAATTTGTGGACAGTTCTTTTTTTTCAATCCTGGTGTTGTCTCATTTTCTTTCAGAAATGCTATTTAATAACCCCTGATGAAATCTTTTAATCATATTGTATACTGTAAACTCAGAAATTATTGCGATGGTATTCATAATGTTGCAAAAATGCAACAGGTTTAAAATCACAACAATTTAAAATCCCATTTTGTATTTTTTAAATTTTTATATAAACTAAACATGATTTTTTCACAATAGGACAACAAATAAAATATATTGCAATAATAAACACATGCAATTACTTCTGAATTTACAGTATTATACATTGCACATAAGTATTTATTAAATCTTCAATACAAATCCCCTAACCTTCACATATACATATACAAATTAACTAACAGCAAAACACAGAAAGCTGTCAACTAAAAAGTTAACTGTCTAGCAGCTAGTTATGCAAATACTTTGTTTCATGCAGACAGAATACAATAAAATACCATCTAATTCTAGCATGAGCTTCAATAAATGAAAAAGAGTTTAATACTTTTGGTATCAACACCACTTTATCAATTTATATTTTTTAGGGCCACTTTATGTGTTGCAAAAGGACAATTGATAGCAATTAGCATATTAAACAAAGGACACATTATAGACAAGAATAGAATTCATTACAAAATTCTGTTTTGGAGATGGTGACTTGTTTGTAGATCTTACTTTACTGAACATTCTTGCTGTTTACAATTATCTCTATCTATAATGAACTTGGCAAAGTACATTTAGACAAAAAGATTTTTGTAAGAATTTTCAAAAATTTACAAAAAAATGTAATTTCTGTAAATAAACTATTATCACAGAGATAATTAAAATAGCAACATTTTAACATGCAAGTTTTGCAAATATTCAAAGTCAATGAACCATGACTGAAGGAACATGGCTAAAAAATCTCCATGGGAATGAGATGTGCCAATACTAATTCAACTGTATACACAGCTACTTTTGCATAGGTACTATTTCTGTACTAAAAATTTGTAGTACTGGAAATCTACTTTTAATATTCAGTACTATTTTGTTACTCTTAAATTATTGTAATATTTAGGTACCTGTATTTTACAGTACTTTATTTGTACTTAAAATTTAGGTACTACAGATCTTTGGTTACTACCGTTATATTTTCAGTATTTTGAAAGATTTCTATTCCAAATCTCTTAAAGTTATGATTTTCAAGCAAGGAATATTGTATTATTTCTGTACCTAAATATTAAGTACAAATCAAGTACTGTAAAATACAAGTACCTAAATATTACAATTATTTTAAAGTAAAGAAATAGTACTTAATATTAATAGTAAATTTCTAGTACTGCATTTTTTTGGTACAGAAACAGTACCTATGCAAAGTAGCTGTGTACCAAATATTATTGACGTACAACTAGTGGTTCCCCATAAACCAACCTTATAACAATTTAATATATGAAAACTTAGGGTTAAAGTTATAAAGTCAATAGACCATGATTGAGGAGGCAGGGTCAAATAATCTCTGTGGAAATGAGATATGTGAATGCTTATACTAATTATCATTAACTTACCGCTAGTGGTTCCCTATAAACTGACCCAATCACAAACTAATTCATGATAACTTAACAAAGTTTCAAAGTCAATAGACTATAACTGAGGGGGCAGGCCCAAAAAATCTCCATGGTAATAAGATGTGTCAAAACTAATACAACTGCATACCAAATATCTTTGACTTACCACTAGTGCTTCACTATAAGCTAGACCTAATCACAAACTAATACATTGTTGACGCTGCAGATGCAGGCGTCATCATCATATGGTGATTACAAGTTTTCTATACTTTTCAAAAAGAAGTTTTCCTGTCTATTTTGCTCTTTAAAAAGTTTAATTTGAAATTTGTCCTCATGTTACACAAATTTTGTGTCTGTGTGTAAATAAAGAATAATTTTGAATTGACAAACAAAAAATGAACGTCAAGTCACATGGCAAGAGACCAAAATAAAAATAAAAACAATGCAGGGTGTATAGATGTAACCAAACAAACATGAACAGTGCAACTTAAACTGCGAAACTAGTAAACTAAGCAAGCGTCAAAAACAATCACAATCACATTCTCTCTCATCACCACATGTATCAAGAGTTAAAAGCTGTAAAAATAAACCCAATACCTAAATATTTAAAGATGTACCAATTTCCATCAAATATTCATATTCATGAAAATTGGAACATTCTAATTTTACTCTTCTTTTTGGGATAATGAAAGATTTACACAACACATGTTTTTTGACACTTACTTTTCCTTACTTCTGTCTGATCTGAAACAAGAACCAAACAAAATGTAACCTTGGTAACAAAAAATAATCTTGATGTATTATACTTGTATGAAGAAAGCCCAATTTAAAAAAAAAAAATTGTAGCTTATTTTAAAATATTTGACTGGTGGATCAATTAAATAAACCACAAAAAGAAGGAGAAAACCTCAAATCACACTACTGCAATAAACACGTATCAGCTTTTATAAAAAAAATTCACAAATTTCAAATTTGAGATTAAAAAAAAGAGTCATAACCCAAATGTATTTTCTTTTTCTAATGATTAATCTATCGATACCCTTTCCCTAAAACTAAATTACGTAGTGGAATACAATTGTAATTGGTGTCCCATACCATTTTTTGTTACCATGCCACAATATGAAAATCAACAAAATCATGCAAATTTAACAATGACTTCAGAATTACCCTTAAAAATTTCCTTGTCTTTGTTGCCATTATATTTCCGTTTTATCAATATTTGACTTTTATGCTTTGTGTTTGTAACCCAAATTTCAATTTTGAATTTGTTTTTCAGCAATAAAGCAAAATTGATATATCCTATTGGCCATATACATGTGGTTAAAGTTGGTCTTTGTGGACAAGCTGTATACAAGTTACTGATTGTTTTCCTGCAAATTTAATTAACATTGTATCATATAATGGATCCACCATACTCTCCTCTATGGAGGATTTATTATTTTTTTCATTTTATTTTCAAAGTAATTTATCATAATATGCTCAGGAACAGACCTATACATTGAATTGAATGATTCAATGGAGTATATTCTAGTAAAATCAGTTATGGCCTCTTTATCAAATGTAGCTAAAAACCAAAATGCAAATTTCAACCAAAAAGCAAAAGTTGCCAGTTAAAATTTGTAAGACCTTGAAGACTGTACTTTACAAGAAAACCTATATAATTATAATAAGTATCAAAGTAAATTATATGTGTGGTTGATCTTTTCTTAAAAAGGCGGTTTCCAACCAAAGATTAAGTGGCGTTTCCAACCATATGTCCCCATGCAAATGCATAAAATAATCGTCACTGTTTACATTGTTCAAGCGAAAAATAATTTCAATATTCATTTACAATTTGATGGAGTAATAGAAATTGACCATTTTAAGTGCTAATGTTTCTAACTTCAAATCAACATATACTGTCATTTAGATATACAGTTCACTTTTGGCAAGCCCTGTCTTGTTTAATTTCTTCAAAATATCAAACTTGATATATGCAAAAAAAACTTCAGCTGTATTCATACAAATGGTGTAGCTTATAAGAAAAATATAACATTTCATAAAGTTATGTGTTATTTCAGAACTTTAAGATTGTTTGTCAGAATACAAATAAATTCTACATGCAAAGTTCAATGCTAAACCTTACTACTTTGATCAAATTGATTACAACTTCTATTGGAAAGAATGCAATAATTGTGTCACACAAAACTTCACTAATGCTATTGAATGTGGTTACACAACTGCAGCTCTTTAGAAAGATAGTCATATTTTGTCAGAAGATAAAATGAGCTTTATCATGTTGTTAATGTCAGTTGGTCACTAAATTTGTATGACAATTATTCTAAATCATAATTTAATGATTTTATGAAATCCGGTTCACAGTTTCAAATTTCAAGTTTTCATTATATTAAAAAGAATTAACAATCAAAATAAGAATCACCTAAATGAAGTTAACTGTTGTACCCGGAAGTTCCTTATAAAACAACAATCGAACCAATAAAGGGTAATGGGACTTGTAATCGGATCTATGTCTCCCAAGATTTACCTGTAAATCATTGTTTTGGGGGATATTTCTGTATTTAAACATAACATTCTATGTTTAGAAGACCTTTAAAAATTAATGAGATTTTAGATAGAAAAAAAAATGAATTAAGATGAATGATCGAGTTAATAGTTAACCCAGAAATATACTTTATTTTTAAAATCTTACTATAAAGCTTTTATTCTAGCTTCCAAAAATTATGAATACTTTATTGGTAACTAGAGAAGTGAAACCATTAGCAATTTAAAAATATTGATGGAAAGTATAATGTCATAAAACTGTGAAAAAGATGTAAATAAACCTAAATTAATGACAGGATTAAATAAGCTGGACAATGTCAATGAAATTCATCCTGAACAAAGTTAGACAATGCACTCATCCTTAGCAACAAGGTCATAACAGATTTGACAACACAACTGACTGTATTGACGGTTGACCCAATTCTTATTTCTCAATCTAAAGCATTCTGGGTAATAATTGTTTAACATCATAACATTTTAAACAATTGATTGTTAATCATAATGTATGGTGACACATCATAAACAATGAAAATTTAAAAAAAAAGCCAATTCTACTAGTGAAATAGACTCTAGTGGACTTTCATATAGTTTGTCAATATATATAACAATATTTATTTATTGCCAATTGTAGCCAAATAAAAAAAAAATCTGTAGTTTTAATAAGTAATATACATACATTTGCAATGTTGTGTTGATATAATGCAAATTAAAATAGTTCACACCCAAGTCCCAGCTACATTCCATTTTCTTATCCCAGTCATAAATAATACAACTG
Organism: Mytilus trossulus; assembly: GCF_036588685.1. Lineage (NCBI taxonomy): Eukaryota > Metazoa > Mollusca > Bivalvia > Mytilida > Mytilidae > Mytilus > Mytilus trossulus. The sequence goes on from NC_086373.1 coordinate 13,915,094, forward strand.
AAATTTTTAACAGGTTGAGGAAAATCTACAAATAAAAAAATAAATATTTATTCATATTTATATACAAAATCAATCACCTTTTAACAAGTAGTTTACTAAAATATTACATGGCATTTCGATAATTAACTGATGAAACTATAAATAAAAATAAAAAAATACTTTTTGGTTGCAAACTTTTAACTTACCATACAGTATCTTTAATCCTAATGCGATTTGTTTGGAATGATAATTTTCATTGGTTGTTTACAAATATTTTTCAGTGCTGGAGTCAATGTTCTACCAGCTAGTATCTAAGTAAAGCCACATACAGTTTGAATTCTGAATTTTTATTGGTATGTAATTTTTCAGAAAATAGCAACATCTTGTGCCTCAAAATCTTCTTTTTGTCAATATTTAACCATTCTGAAGTGTATGAAAAGTATAATTCTGTGTCATGTTTATTTCTAACATTGGAGTAACAACAATGATGTCACTATGTTTCGATGTTTAGCCAAAATATTTACTAAAATAGAATTTATTTTAATATAAGGCATTAGAGTGGTAATTTCATCTTTGACTTTGTAAACCTATGATATATTGTCACAAATGTCCATTCATCTACATATAATTCTGCTGCTCCTAGTTAGCTAAACTCAATTTTTGACAGTAAAGCCTGTGTTTTAAGAAGGACAAGTTGAACATACAATACAATTATCTCCTAATTTGCCTTTAGATGACCTATATAATTGGAGTTCAGGAAATTAGAACTATTTTAATATTCAAAGAGTCACCATTGTCCTGATTGTAACAAACCATGACAATTTTAGTATATTTTGTAAAATTGATATATTTTCCTTGTTTTGTATCAAATTTTAAGTCATTAATAAGGGCATACAAAATAACAACTTCATCTTTTAATATGCAATTATGTATATACGTGTACCTATAGAAAAAGACTGTCTTCACTGAATATTGAGTACATTTGTATTAAGACAAGAGTGCACACGCTGAAATGTCTCGCGTTCTTTACTGATCATTGTTATTATGTTGATAGACCTAAATATAAAGCTTTATTACAACTGTCACATAAACTCAACATTAACCAAGAAAACGAAACATTGATCAATGAACCATGAAAATGAGGTCAAGGTCAGATGAACCATGTCAGACAGACATGTACAGCTAACAACTCTTCAATACACAAATAAAGTTGACTTATTGCTAATAAATTAAGAAAAACAGACCAAAACACAAACACTTAACACTTAGCAATGGACCGTGAAAATCAGGTCAAGGTCAAATAAAACCTACATTACAGATACATGTATATAGGTCATAAAATATTTCAATAAACCAAATATAGTTGACTTAATGCATAAAGTATTAGAAAAATAGACAAAAACTCAAAAACTTAACTTTGACCACTGGACCATAAAAATGAGGTCAAGGTCAGATGACACCTGTCAGCTAGACATGTACACCTAAAAATCATTCCATACACCAAATATAGTACACCTATTGCATATAGTATAAGAAAAACAGACCAAAACACAAAAACTTAACTATAACCACTCAACCATGAAAATGAGGTCAAGGTCAGATGACACCTGCCAGTTGGACATGTACACCTTACAGTCCTTTCATACACTGAATATACTAGACCTATTGCTTATAGTATCTGAGATATGGACTTGACCACGAAAACTTAACCTTGTTCACTGATCCATGAAATGAGGTCGAGGTCAAGTGAAAACTATCTGACGTGCATAAGGACCTTGCAAGGTACGCACATAACAAATATAGTTATCCAATAACTAATGATAAGAGAGAATTTAACATTACAAAAAATCTTAACTTTTTTTTCAAGTAGTCACTGAACCATGAAAATGAGGTCAAGGACATTGGATATGTGACTGACAGAAAGTTCGTAACATGAGGCATCTATATACAAAGTATGAAGCATCCAGGTCTTCTAACTTCTAAAATATAAAGCTTTCAAGAAGTGAGCTAGCACCGCCCGCCGCCGCGGGATCACTATCCCTATATCGAGCTTTCTGCAACAAAAGTTGCAAGCTCGACAAAAATCAATCTCCATTCTGGGACAGATCCAGCCATTTTGAAAGGGTGGTGTTATATCTGTATATTATGTAATGTTTACTCTTCTCTCCACAGGAGCTGGAGTTATAATATATTATCAACCAACCAAGTTTTACATGGTAGCAGACCGTGGTTGCGATCCATCAGAAAAGCTCAAAACAATTCATACAGAATTAAATATCCAAACTTAGAAAGTCTAAAGAACATTGAGTTAATACTCTATACGGATGCCTCATATGCCAATTTATCTGATCGTGTTTCAAGTGCCGGTGGATATGTGATATTTCTACGCGGACAAAATGGAAAAAATTGCCCAATTTCTTGGTCTTCAAAGAAAATCAGACGAGTTGTTAAAAGTACTCTAGCTGCGGAAGCTTTATCACTTGTTGATGGACTAGATGCTTGCTATTTTGTTAGGAGCATTCTTCAAGAAATGATAAAATTAAATGCAGGAGAATCTATTCCAATCAATTGTTTCACAGACAACAAATCTCTGTGTCAAAACATTCACTCAACAAAACTTATTTCTGAGAAACGGTTGTGTTTAGATTTAGCTAGCATCAAAGAAAGTGTTAGTCTTGGTGACATCACAGTCACATGGATTAAAACCAGCAGCCAGATTTCGGATTGTTTAACTAAAGCAGGAGCTGATTTCCATCCTTTGATCAAAGTTCTCAGTACTGGGAAAGGACCATGAAATTGAAACCGAACATTCAAATTGACAATGTTAAAAATTTAGACATTTGTTTTGTTTTCTTGAATATTTTAAATTCTCGCATGGAATAGACCATTAACATTTCAAGTTTTGCCAACAGACAATTCACTTTTAGTTTAAAGAAAGATGCGGGAATGTGTTTACTGTATATTATGTAATGTTTACTCTTCTCTCCACAGGAGCTGGAGTTATAATATATTATCAACCAACCAAGTTTTACAGGTGGTTCCTAACCCAAGACAAGGGGGGGTCCAATTACATGTCCCCATTCAAATGCATTGATTGTCTAAAAAAAAGGGGGGTTCATTACAGTTTAAGGGAACTTTGTGATAAAGGGTATACTGTTTGTCCACAGTGGAATACCTTTCACTTCATGATATTATCAGCATTACAAACAAATATTAAAAAGCAGAAACATCATGGTTTACTGAGCCTCACAAATGATTAAAAATAATGTTGTAACAATTATAAAAATAAATTGTTTAAATATTACACCAATCATTGCCAATATAAATGTATAATTTAGGTCTGTTAAGTAGCTTTAGCTTTGATGCAGTTAAAATTTATAAGTCGATCCAAGATGTTATTCATTTACACCCATTTCCATTTTTCAGAGTTACATACCCTGTCAGGGGAAGGTAACTGAACTTTCTCTGAAAGACATTTAAAATCTGATATTTAGATAAAAGCATTGTTGATGTGGTTCATAAGTGTTTCTCCTTTCACATTCTTTTAAAAAGGTTAGAACGTTGGTTTTCCCATTTGAATGGTTTTACACTGGTAATTTGTGGGGCCCATTTATAGCTTTCTGAACTGTGTGAGCCAAGGCTCTGTGTTGAAGACTGTACCTTGACCTATAATGGTTTACTTTTATAACTTGTGACTTGGATGGAGAGTTGTGTCATTGGCACTGGTACCACATCTTCCTATATCTAATTACTAGTAAAATTAAATACATGTACAGTCCATCTTAAAGTTTAAAAGTAAGTTCTGTTATATTTCCATGTTTAAAATTATTTTTTTATCAAAACTTTCATTTTGCCATGTCAAAAAGAATGTTATCTTCCCCCTTACTCTGCCTGGTCTGTTTCGCTCTCTGTGTCACTTTTGTTTCTCATTAGACGAAAAAAGAGAAGGACTTTCTTTAAAGACAATTATCAATGATTCTATGATTGGCTGATAATTTCTTTTGAAAAGTTTCATTTGTCATAGGTTATAATATCACAAGATAGATAAAAATATAATGAC